>NW_010536471.1:5249-6096 GCF_000687285.1 Phaethon lepturus | reverse complement strand
AGCAGGATTTTAGCTGTGTGCCAGCCTTGCACCTTTTCAAGCACAAGGGTGCACTGGGTCCAATTAATTCATTCATTTAAGAGGACCTCGGCGAGGGGGGAAAGCATATTAGATTCCCCTGCTTGCGCTGCATCGTCTGTTTATAACATAGTTAATCAAAGGAAGAGGAGATGAAGACCTTTTTTTGCCAGTGTGGCAGGAAAGACTGGAGCTTTAATTGACCCCTCGAGAGACAAAGCTTGTGGAATTTGTTGAATTTGTAACACAAGGGCACGTTTTGCTTTCAGTTCTGCTCTGGAGACTAAAAGAAAGTGTCGCACGCCCAGCTCCCGGCCGTCCCGGGTGCAGCCGCCGTACCACCTCCTTGCCTGAACGGCTTCAGAAGCGATGCAGATATTAGTGCCTCAGGGTAATGACTCACAATAATCCCTTAAACCCCATAATTGAAAAAAATGGCCACTGCTGAGTAATGATTTTGGATGCTGGGGCACTATGTATTGAGTTCTACATAAGACGCCTGAGGATTTTAAAGTGATCAGTAGATCTGCCTCATCTGTCTGGCTATGCAAGGTGTTCCCAAAAGCAACGTGTCCTGGGGCAGCCAGGCAAAATATATCCAGGTCCTCCAAGGCCAGGACTGCGAGGGACCAGGGACGCTGTCCCAGATGCCGCATTCTCCGTCCCCTCTCCATACATGAGACACCAAGGCGGGTTTAGCAGTCACAGCACTGCAGCAGGCTCCCAGCAGGGCGGCCGAGGAGGGATGATGTCCCTTGTGACTGAAGGAAAATTGTGCAAAATAAAAGAGGTTGAGAGAAGGAACAATATCACACATCTTTTTTTTTTT
>NW_010536471.1:0-5218 GCF_000687285.1 Phaethon lepturus | reverse complement strand
TCCTTTTTTTTTTTTTTTTTTGGGGGGGGGGGGGGTAGGGGGTGTTAAAGATTCCAAATGCAGCATTTAGAAAGGTGGGGAAGGAGGAAAGGATTCTTGGAAATACTCAAAATGTGATGAGAAGTTCCTGCAGAGAAATGGTCAAGTGTTCCTGTTCTCTCTTAGATCCCACAGGCTTTTACCTGACAAACTGTTCCAGTTATCTCTATCAAATCAGACTTTCCACCCTCCCCTTTAGTTCTCGGGGAGAGAGAGACCAAGAGGTTTAAAATATATATTACAGCACAGGCCAGGAATGGACAAGCCCCCTACTCACACCTCTTCCCCGGCCATGACCTGCAGCAAGACTGCACAAAACCGAGGACAGGCAGAGAACAGCTGGCCAGAGGAGGAAAGATGTGCTAGGGATCGTTTGTGATAGCAAGACTTGGCAACGGTTGCCCTGCATTAATTAAGCCGACACATCTGGAAAGCTGTAGATCAGGTTCCAGCATCGAGGGTTGCTGAGGGTTGCTACAGTTTGCTCCCAGTGCTGCATGCGGGCTCTGCACCTCCTTTCTTTCCTCCCTCGCGGAAAACCTGAAGCACAGAGGCAGCAGTTTCCTCAGTGGACCTGGCAGTCAGGAGGTTGCCACGAGTCCCAGCAGATTAACAGGTGGCATCTCCTGGAGGAGCTAAGCCTACGGCTCTGGTGAACAATTCCTTTTGCCAAAAAAGCAGAGCTTGCAGCTTGCACGACCACTCCCCACATGTGGACACCTATGTGGCAACGATGGAAAAAGGTTTTTTTCGATAGCGGCAGTAACTTTTGTTATGACTAAAAGCTATTACTTCTCCTTACAAAAATCATTTTGCCGTTCTCCTTATACCACTGCAGCTCCAACAATGCTATCACAAATAATGAACATACTCAACCATGTGGCAAGCAAACCTAAACAACACCGTAGCTGCTACTCACTTAAAATATTCTAGTCGGATTTCCTCTCTGGCTCTCTGGTCTAACAAATATTGCGTTTCCCCTCTTCTTCTCAAACAACTATGACACTCACAGCCACATTGCAAGAAAGTTCCCTGCAAGCCCCTAGCGTTATGCAGCCTCATTAGTAGCTTTGATTATTTATTTGGCACATCCCCAGCTTGCCTGAGTGGCTGTAAGACTGTCAGTCCTGTGCACTGATTCATATTGCTAGCGGTTAATACAGTTCAAGTGCCAAAGGCAAGCCAAAGGGCAAAGCCAAAAATAGGTAGCAGCATCAACTGGGAAAAGTAACCAATTCACATAATCTCAGTGACCCCATGATGACCCTGTTGAGCTGGTGTTTAATAGAAGTCATTGAAAACGGAGACTTCATGCCTAAGGACATATTGATAACTTCATGGAAATGACCATAACCCAGCACTGTTCTGTGAGTTGTTTTTTTAATGATTGCTAATCTTGTTTAAGACAAGAAAAACTGCAGTTTACTTGAATGTTCTGGGTCTACAGGGAGGTTTTGTTTCATTCTTCTTTTCCTTTTGCTGAAGCACCAGATGCTAGACAGGATTAGACAGCAGTTTGAACTAGAATGCAAAAAAAATAGCCTTAAGAAACATTTGCATTGCCTTAAAAACACACCTGGAACCAGACATCCAGATCCTGGTCAAAAAAATTTGAACCAGCTTTTTTTTTCCTTCACTGCAGCAGTGTTAAGGAAGTTGACTGAAAGTTATCAAAGATGTCCTACATATAATGCCCCAGGGACAACTGACCAATGGCCCATTGAGCATCTCCAGTTTTTAGTGAGCAGGGCAGAAACCTTCAGCTTTGTCTGGAAATGCCCAGTTTTGTCCTCATTAATTTTGTGGGAATCAGTTTCTTTAGAAGTGTTTCCTCTGATTTTCCAAATCAAATTTTCACCTGGAAATTCTTCACCGCTATACCAAAATGTGGTGATGAGTGATGAGTATTATCGTCAAAGGAAGCAACACATGAATAACAAACAGGTTTATTTTTAACTTACCCCTTAAAAGGCATAATGACCCCAGAGCTGTCCCACAGGAGTTATCTTTTGTCACTACTGGATGAATAGAGATTTTTCTGGTTTGCAAAGCCCAAATCATACATATTCAATCCAAACACATAGAGTTCCTGCCAAAAAGGCATCACACAAGGCAGAATGTAGGTTATTCTTGCACCAATACCTCCCAATATGGTGATCTGCAAAGTGTCGTAGCAACCAGTCCTGCAAGGGGCTGAATTTCCCTTGAGTTATGCCAACAACTCAAATTACGTCTTCAGATGCAGGCTAGAGCGAGAAACCAGCCCCAGGGACTGCTGGCACCCTTCTCTTCAAGCTTCCATGTTTCTGGGTTGACTTATATGAGGAAAAAAGACTTTAAGTGAAAAACCAGGAGGAATTTGGACTGAAAATGTTCTTTCTACTGGAGTTAAGCAGTACACAAAAGTTGAAGAATTATGTTCAAGAGCCAACCTTTGAGAAGGCAGGTTGTCCACTCCATGGGAGTTGCTGGGATGGGATCTGGCTCCAGACACAACATTCTTCCTAGCTGTCAGTCTTGCCAACACCCTTGAAGAATTGCTGGCTGTGCTGTGACCTTCACAGCATACCCCCTTGTAAGAGGAGAGACACATCCAGCCTCAACTACACTCCTCCAGCCCACTAAAGCTCATGAGGGACCAGCACTAGAGGTGCTCACCCTGGAGGATCAATGACCTGGACATTTCAGAAGTACGAGAAATGCTTGTGCTGCTTGTAACTCATACACCACAGTGTGGGCATGACATGGCCTCAGACACAGAAGCCCAGATGTTCTCCAGCCACAGGGCATCCCACCATGAGGCACAGTGTTATGGCTCCCACCATGTCTTCGAAGAGCGCTCTAGGACTCCACTGCCCTACAGCAGGCAGCTCCAACAGCCAGGGAAAGCAGCTTTTCCCACATTGTTTTACCCCGTGTTTCCTCCCAAGTCTACCCTTCACACCGCAATCAGCATTCAGACGCCCCTCATCTCCTTCAGACTCACATTCCTATCTCTTCACACGCACGCCATGTGTTTCTTGTACTCTGCTGGGGACAAGGAGAAAAGGGGAAGGGGTCATATCCCCCTTCAGGAAATGCTGATTGGATTATTTCAACCTGCTCCCTTCAAAATGTACCGTTATGGACCAACAAATAGCACACCCAGAGGTGACATTCCCCAAATAAACGATTACTTAAGGATTAGTCACGCAGCTGTACCGAAGGCATATGGCTGGCTTTGCAGGAAGGATTATTGTAGCAAAGATGAATACAGATGATGGAAGCAGCCAGGGCAGGGACCCATCCTTCCACTTCAGCTGGGTATAAAGCTTCTGGCCTGAGGTCTGTCTACCCGTATTTGGCATCTGCTAGAGGCTCCCACAGCACTGCATTTGGTAATTATGAAAGGAAAGAAATCCTTTGCAAAAAGAAAAGCGTGACAAACACAAAAAAAGTGTTTGATTTTCCGAAAAAATCTTGATCAATGCACTAAAAAGTCCTCCCCCTCCAGCTGGCAGTTTCTGAAGGACAGCAGAAAGACAAGAACTTTCTGAAGCATTTTCAACTGCAGAATCCATCGGGGTGCCCCGGGAGCTCTTGGCGCAGGCTGAGCGCACGGCGGTCGCGCTGCACTGCAAGCGCAGACGCTCAGCGAACTCGTCTCCAAGGGCCAAGCCCTTCGAGCGAGCTGAGGCCGGGGAGTTCGTGTCCTGCTTCAAACCCAGGAGCTGCTCTCGCTTCAAGGAAAACCGTTCTCTGCAAGGCCCCAATCCAAATTTTAGCCCTGAGAAGGGTGAAAAAATGCTTCGGTTGATTTCACGAAGGTTTCAAATCAAGCCTGTTGTCTGTTACATTAATAATTGCAGCTTTTAGCACACTGGAGCCCAGCAGTTTCTTAGGACATAGCAGTTGCCCTTTGGTTGCTCTGCTTTTTTCCTATTGCTAATTTATTACCCTCATGACTCTGTCAAGAAAAATCCATGGGGCATTTCTTTCTTTTTGGAGGGGGAGGATGGAAGGGGGGGTGACACTTACCCTCTAATGCTGAGCCACCAGCATATGTAGAGGCGTATGATGTCCTCCAAGAGACCAAACTCATGCTCCCACCTAAAACCACACATAATCACCCCTATTTGTGTCTTAGTGCCCACAAAATCATGAACAAGACTATTACAGAACAAGTTTGGTAGCAACAGGCCTTAATTTACCAAGGCTCCTTTACCTTCATAATTTCAAATACTTGTCAGCAGCAAAACAGTGTCAAGCAAACTGCAGGTGACAGGAAAGACTTGATTATTCTCTTCCTCCCTTTTTCCCCCCCATTTTTTTTTCCTTTAGCCATAGCTCTTTTCTACACTAACTCACCATGTTAGAGAGCAGGTGATTCATGCTGGGTCCCTGCAAAGCGCTCGGACACATAGCGTTGCTGCGTAATTATCAGAAGATTTTCCTAATGGACACACACTGGCACAGGGCTGGAGGAACGGACGTGAATCCAGCTTGTTTGACATCTCCGTGCCAAGGCTGCTGTTTTCTATTTGCTCATGTCATCCTGAGACCCCACCTGCAGTGCTGCATCCAGCTCTGAGCCCTCAGCACAGGAAAGACATCGACCTATTGGAGAGGGTCCAGAGGAGGCCACCAAAATGATCAGAGGGATGGAACACCTCTCCTATAAGGACAGGCTGAGAGAGTTGGAGTTGTTCAGCCTGGAGAACAGAAGGCTCCAGGGACACCTTCTTGCAGCCTGACAGTACTTAATGGGAGCCTGTAAGAAAGATGGGGACAGGCTTTTTAGCAGGATCTGTAGCAATAGGACAAGGGGTAATGGTTTTAAACTAAGAGAGCATAGATTTAGACTGGATATAAGGAAGAAAGGTGGTGAAACCCTGGCACAGGTTGCCCAGAGAGGTGGT
The DNA here is from genome assembly GCF_000687285.1 of Phaethon lepturus. NCBI lineage: Eukaryota > Metazoa > Chordata > Aves > Phaethontiformes > Phaethontidae > Phaethon > Phaethon lepturus. The sequence continues at coordinate 281 of NW_010536471.1, read as the reverse complement.
AGATGCCCCATCCCTGGAAACATTCCAGGTCAGGCTGGACGGGGCTCTGAGCAACCTGACCTAGTTGAAGATGTCCCTGCTCATTGCAGGGGGGTTGGACTAGATGACCTTAAAAGGTCCCCTCCAACCCAAACGATTATATAATTCTATAAGTCTATCCTCTTTTTTATTTTTAAGCCCCAGCTTACAGGGGTTTCTGGGGAGCACAGGCAAGCCCGGCTGCGGGGCTGGCAGCCCCGGCGCCCACGCAGCGCTCTCCCCCACTTCCCCCGGCTCCCCCC
>NW_010536470.1:6568-7582 GCF_000687285.1 Phaethon lepturus | reverse complement strand
TGTGGTGTGTGTGTCTTTTGTTCTGCTGCACTAATGGATCCAAACACATGGATTTTTTTGCAACTATGTGCTTGGCTATGCCAGCGCTTTGTCCTGCCCCAGAACCCTGAAATTTTTATTTCGGACACACAAACATCTAGAGTAGCCCATGAAGGGACTGATTTGTGGTCATCGCAATGTGACCAGTACCTCACAAGACAATATAGTAGCCAGCATAATATTTATTTAAATCATACCCTGGATGTAAGAAATGTCCAGGCATTAGATTTGGATTCTACTGAGCCCTTTTGTGAAGATTTAAGAGAGGTAGGTACTGGCTGTGTGGGGAGGGGGTTATTTTAGATGTGCTCATTCCAACACTGGGCAGTTGTACGCTGACCTTTCTGGCAGTACATTTTGTTGTCATGCTGTGAAGCTGCTTCATGTTGGCTGTAATCCGTCGTGATGGGTACTGCATAAAAGTGTGACAAAATTTAACCATTTCCCTCCATTGGGTGTGGTCAAGTTAAAGGTCATATTAGCACAAACTGTAGAGCGTGGGGGAAAAAAAACAAAGCATGCAAGTAGGCAGCCTCTTAGAGACTTTATGTTTCCAGGGTCATGCTTTGAGATGGTATCTCCTGTTTCCTACAGATGCATGGCAGCTGTGGGTATCAGCCGGGGGGATCTGTGTTGGAGGCTGGGCTGTGAATTACCTGCCCTTCTTCCTGATGGAGAAAACGCTTTTCCTGTACCACTACCTGCCTGCCCTCACATTTCAGATTCTCCTGATTCCCATCATATTACAGCATCTCTGCGATCATCTCTGCAGGTACTTGGTTTTAACAGATAGGCAGGCAGACAAGAGAAGTGACACAGCTCTTTTCTCCAGGGCTGTCACCTTGGCAAGCTGCTGCAGGGAGAGCAGTGATTTTTCCAGCAGTGGCCAGACCTTTGCATTTGCCTTTAGACAAGTTAGGCCATATGCAGATCTTTTTTCCTTTTGGATGAAGTGTTTGGCCAGCCTTGATGTAA
>NW_010536470.1:438-6537 GCF_000687285.1 Phaethon lepturus | reverse complement strand
CTTTCCCTATCTCATCCCAGATCTCTGCTTCTCAAGAGCATGTTCAGTGCATTGATCGTAGCCTGGTTCTCTTCGGTTTACCTTGTCTATTGCACATTCAGCCCTGTGACCTACGGGGAGCCCTCGCTGTCCATTACTGAACTCAAGGACTTGCGCTGGAAGGACAGCTGGAACATCCTTATCCGAAAACAGTAACAATTACAATGTGGTTACAGGCAAAAGGAAACGCCTTTTATGCAAAGCCAAGAATTTATTGTTAGTATAATTGAAATCTTAACAGTCTGATCAAATAATTGATAGTAGTCCAGATCTAATTATTACAGGAAATGAAAATAAAATACTGTTACAGAAAAGGTCTCAACAGTAATATTGCCATTATGAGCACCATTCTCAACTTCTACCCCTGTTACAGTCACCTCTCCACTGCCCCTTGGGGTCTGAAGGTTGCTGACCAGTCAACAGCATGCCAGCTCCTTTGCTGGAAAAAGCATGCTGCAAGGGTTTCTTCTTCCTCTTTCCTGGGAGTGTGGTGTTGATGGTTCCTTCCTTCTTGCACTATGTTGCACTTATTTAGGGCTATTTTATATGTTCCCTAGCACCTTGGTCTGCAATTCCATGTTACAAGTTCCTATAAATTGGTACTCTCCAACACACTGGATACTTTTCTGTTTTCTTTGTTACCCCTAAAAAATGGAATTTCCCAGCGCCAAAGTTTACGTGTCTTTAACTATCAATAACTGGCCCTGCAGTTGTCAGCATCATCCCATGACTATATTGCTCAGCAATGCATTCTTTGCCCCCACTTCCAATGCTCTGCTATCATCATCCCTATTTCATCACATTACAGCATTAAGCTAGGTTTATAAATAGTTCGTTCCACACAGAATAATGACTTGTTACTATTATCTATGTATAATCATTTGGCATAACCATAATTTTTATGAAGCCAAGTAAAAATAAAACAAATAATAGACATTAAAAAAAATTGCTGTTGCAGCTACACAAGCTAAAACAACGCTTCAGGCAGGGCAGGAAGTCAGCCAAAGCCAGACGAATCCCTTGGCCTTGCGGTGCTTATCTGAAGCCTGTGGCACATTGCTAGCAATGGCAGTATTGTATTTACTGGGCTGCGGGGTTACACCTCAAATCTCACAGGAAGGGGAACTCTGAGCAAAGTAGAACTGATGATAGTGACAAGGAAACCAGCTCCAACTTGTACACATGGGTTCAGGGTAAAAACCTTGCAGGTAACTCAGCCCATGCCCTGGCCTGCACAGCCAGGGGAATTCACAGAGTAGGAGAAGGTGCAAGTAAAGGACTGGGATTGCTCAGTGAGGAATTGGTAAGAGCTCTGTACAGGTATTCAACGAGGGTTATAGTACCTACACCATGCTTGATTTTTTTTTCCATGTGGCTGCAGCAGCAGGATTTTGTAATACAGCTCCAAGCTGACTAACAGCAGCCCTAGACAGACCACAGTGTTTCTACCATAGAGTTCCTTACTGCTCTAACAAATGCTATTCAAGGCTACTTTGAGCCCCCCGCCCCCAGAGGAAGGTATGATCAAACACCACAGTCATTCAAAGTAGGTTTTATTTTGCTCCTACTTAACTCAGCCTTGATAGCTAATGCTCCAGTGCAGTAGCTCATACTCTAAGTCTGTCACCCTGAGCTGAACAGCACCCGGCAGCAGTTAGGAAATGAACTGCTTTCTCCTCGGCACTACAGAAGCCTAGCACCGAACTGGGGCGATCACTAATAGACAACGAACCTTTACCGATGTCCAGTGTTCAAAAGACTATAGGGATGACAGTGCAGACTGCAATTTTTTTTTCTCTGAAGCTTCAGCCATTACAGAACTAAAGCTAACAGTTCTGAGTTAAAAAGGAGAAAGAACTGTCGAGTATAAAAGCATCTCCAGAAGTGTTCCTTTCTGTACCTTTGTGCCAGTGTAGTGCAAGTAGCACAAATACCTTTTATATAAAAGTGGTCATTTCTGGTCATTATTTGTTCATTTGTTTATTAGCCAAAGTAACACACCCACAACCAACACAGCCAGACCCTAGTTTTAGAAAACCAGCAAATACGAAAAAGTATTTCCCTCCACCCCCATTCTTAAAATTACACCGTAAGTCCAGATTCAAGAAGGATACCACAAGGACATTTTCAAAGGCCCAAGCAGCACTTCATTTCAGAATTCTTTTCCAGAAAGTTCATGTTGCTGCAGTATCACTTATCTGGGATAAGCTACAGAAACCAGGATGTCACTGTTTGTTTATACTTCCAGCCTCTTGTCTGCTCTTTTTAGAAAAGCAGACATTCTTGAGTTTAAACTGCCTGAGTGCAAGGCAACCACTTCGACCCTTCGTATGGGGATAGAAGCGCGTCCAGAGTGCTGTTTGTGCCATCAGAAGGAGGGTCTTGCAATTCACAGCTTTCCCCCTTGCTGATCTTACAACCCAGCTCTGGAAGGGGACGGATTCCGCCCAGCAGAATCTGCAACCAGCAGTACAGAAATGCCCTAAAAGACACTAATACTGACAAGGTCAGTTTTCTGTTTCCATGAGCATCTCAATCCAGTTGGAGCTCACACATTCAATAACTGTGGTAAACGAGACTATTTGGGTACAAAAATTAATGCTACAGTGTAGGAAGATTCAGGAGCTTAGAAAGGAATAAATTAGGCACCAGAATCACACAACTTCTTGGGCCTGTCCCCCTGATGAACTGCAAGTTCCCATTTGTCCCAGACAGTCTCTGTTTTGTCCCTATCTCAGGGGAGGGATTCCTCTACAGGCATTCCTTCCGCCCCCACATGCTACTACAGGCTAGAAGGGAGGCTGGTCAGCAGGACAGCAATGCCAGAACTCGAGGTCCCAACAAGGTGGAGAAGAGTAAGGACTGCACCTGCTTGTTTACATTAACAGGGTATGGGCTAAAGAGACTGGTTTTTCTCTTGAAACAACAGGCAGCTGATTTTCCTGCTAAGGAAGATCATCATCGGGAAAATGGGGTATCACCTTGCTAATCATCTGGTAGCGCTTAATTTTCAGGGGAGACTTCAGCATTAGATTTCATTTTGAAAATTAAAAAAAGGCAAGCAGCATTGCCTTTAACCAGTTCGTCGAGTAACACAACAACTCCAGACACATCACAGGGAGAAAAGGGAGGGGTTTTGGAGGGGAGCGGGGCAGTTAGGCCACCTCTTTCCCCTCTGCGAGAAGTTTCACACCAGTATCCCCTGTGCTGCTAGGATGATTTAAAGGGCACTTCACCAACCATTCATTCTGTTGAAGTCCTTCTTTCCCAAAGTTGTCTCCACTGTTGGCCTGGACCAGAGGCAAATCCTCCAGACAGGTTAGTGTGGACGGCTGCTGGACTCCAGGTGGGAGCGTTTGCCGGCCGCTAGCACGCTGCTGCTCTCTGTCTGTTCAGGGAATGGGCGCTTGTAGGTCCGACTGTGTCCGTTCATTGCCCCTCGCTGCCATTTGCAGATGTCTCCGTTTAGGATGTCTTGAATGTGCTGCACTATGAGGTTTATAGCAACTGTGGAGAGGAACAGGAAATAAAGGACACATAGGCTTTCTTGGCCGAGCTATCTGGAAAATGTGGAGCATCCAGCCCTCCTCAACTGAAGTTTTAACAACAAGCCCTTAAAAGAAACTATGCCTGCCCCCTGCAGCAAGGTCAGACCGCCACAGAAACCAGCAACTGCAACACCAGCTCTAACGCTGCCGTCCTGCTCTGCATCTCCAATGGCACGTCACTTTTTCCAGCCCTCCGCAGGCTGAGCAGCTGGTCACCCCGACCAGGCTCCGAGCAGCTCCCTCCCCTCCGCCTCTCCAGCAAAACACCTTTCCTTAGAAGCATGGAAACAAGGCAGTGGTGTGCCACCTGCTCTCTTCCCAACCCCAAAGGTGGTCTCCCCAGAGAAATCAGGAAACCAAAAACTCCCTTTTACCCATGTTGTCAACTCCTCGGGGGATGATCACATCTGCATACTTCTTTGTCTGCAAAACAGAAACAGTGGTGGCAAAAGACAGCTTTATTCTAGGCAGAAGCTACCAAACACCAGAAAGCTGAGGGCACAGACGGAGGGGTTTCAGTGCTCTGAGACTGTTAAGTTAAAGCTCTCCGTCACGGTATCACCTAAATGAATTGAGAAGTCATGCTGGCTAACGTGAACTGAATTTTAGTAGAATTTAGATAGAAGCAGTAGGCCAAGTGTGGAGTACTTACTTTTATACTTCTGAAGAGTGAGCTGCCTTCAAACGGGTCGTGCGCTTCAAGGCTGAGGTCTGTTTGCTAAGAGCTGGTTCTAATCAGCATTTCACAAGCCATTGCTAAATCTCTGCTGAGAGCCAAGGTATCCAATGTGCATGTGAAATTCCTTCCTGCCTCTGATGATGTTTTATTGATTTTTACCACCATAGAGTCCTTGCTTCCCCCCCCTCCCCTACTTATAAAAGGGCTGGCAAGGGCTGGCAAATTCAGCATTTCTAATGAGTACTTTTACAATCTGAGAATTGCTTTGATCTAGAACAAGAGGCACCTGAGCTAGTCTTTTCCATCTTATTTAATCTACATACAGGATTTTGTTCTCAAAGGGTTTTTCTCCAAATTAATTTGATTACATCAGCACCTAAACTGACCCTGCATTACACAGCATAGCAAGCAGACGCTATAATGGTCTGCTCCAGGTTTTCACCAGTGTTCCCTGTGGAGAGAGAGTGTCTGCTGGAAACCAAACTCTTCTTTCTTCCTGCAAGACTTACTTAAGGATAAATGCAGAGTGGGAGAGTTTCAGTCAGAGTAAACCATGCTAAAATAGCCCACGACAGCGAGCAGTGAGAAAACATGCACAGCCTCTAGGGTTTGCCATGGTGCTTTGCCATGGGACCAACCATTTAAGTTCCTTAAACAAGCAGCTTGTAATAGATGAGGCAGAGGGGAAAGCATGGGACTTGTGAAATACGAATTTCAAAAGCCACTGCTGCTGCATCTACAGCGCAGCTAATCCGCGGGCAACCCGGCTCCTCCTCCCCGCCAAAAGACCACACAAATCAGTCAGTGACACATTTAGTACCGGTAAGCAGAACTCCTCAAAGGCAGGCTTGACAAACATGGTGTACTGGGTGAGGATCTGCTCAAGGTCCCTCCCACGCTTCATATCTCGCAGAACTGGGACGGGAAGATAAAACCCACGAGTCTTACCATATGGCTGAGGATGGATAAGGAACACGAGCTGGCTGACGCTGCCCGTGACATTAGAGCATTACCTCTGCGGGACAGCCGGACATCGGAATCTGTGTCGACAAAGAGCCGGAGATGGAACATGTCCCGAATGTCTTGATTGTAGAAAACCAGAATCCCTTCAAAGAGAACAACATCAGCAGGATAGACCACTGTCGTCTCTGCCAGCCTGCCAGGAGAAAACACCCAGAGCACTTCGTTAAATGGGTCTCACAGCACAGTCAAGCAGTCCGGCCCCCACACAGCTGGGGACACCCACACACCCCCAAGACTTCACACAAAACCAAAACCTACCTAGAATGGGTCACAAAGTCGTAGGTTGGTACCTCAACTGTTTTTCCCTCAACAATATTTTTCAGGGTTGTATGCATCAAATCGTTATCAAAAGCATCTGCAAGAGGAAGTTTTAAAGAGGAAGATGTTCAGATGCTGCTGCGTCAAACGTTCTGCTCAGACTTCCTAGACCCGAAGGAAAAACTCTCTGTCCAGTGTTACACCGGGAAAAAGGGACTTACAGCTTATTCTTTCCTACCAGCAGCAATCCAACACTCTCTGCCCAAGCTGTAATTGCTAATACTTGGTCACAGGGGTAAGGAAGAGAGAATTTGCTGTTTGTAGGCAACTACAACACAATAAAATTAAGAACCCAAATGTGAAGCTGGTAATTATATAATTTTACCAAACCGCTTGGTAATTGTATAATTTTGTGCAACTCTTCTAGTCTGTTAGCTAAATGTAATTTAGAAAACCTCAGAAGTCTTTAATGCTTCTCATTATCCACCCTGGGGAAGCTACAGCAGGCACTTGGCTTCAGCCAAGATCACGGTCCCGTTCACAAGCCGTAGC
>NW_010536470.1:0-357 GCF_000687285.1 Phaethon lepturus | reverse complement strand
GCGGGGAGCGGGGCCGCCGGGGGAGCCGGGATGCTCGGCAACGCGCCAGCATCGCTCCCTGCGAAGGCGCGCCCGAACAGCGGTTACCGCCCGCAGCGGCGCGGCTTTCGCGATACCAACGCGACAGACAGCAGGCGCTTCGTGGGGAAAAGAGCATTTCTGTCATCCAACACCTCTCCTTTTCTACAAGCCCTTTCAGCAAACCCCGGCCGCTCTCCAACCGCGCTACAGACGGGGGGAAAAGGCTTCGGCCACGCGACGGCCGTAGGGCCGGCGGCCTCACCCGGGTGGTCGAAGTTGAACTGCCCCTTCAGCGCCTTGGCCTTCTGCTCGGCGGTCAGCACCCGGTAGAAGCTG
>NW_010536469.1:0-7649 GCF_000687285.1 Phaethon lepturus | reverse complement strand
ATTGATACTGGGGGTTGCCTTGACCCAGGAGCAGGAGTGTCCTAGGATGCAGGATATCCTAGTGAAAAATCTGAAACAGATCAGGAATCCAAGAAAGATCCTGCCCATGGACCCATAAGCACAATGCCTGAGATCTGCAATCAGTACCAGATGCTACTGATACATGGTGTGGAGCCTGTAACAAAGACATGCTGGACCCCTCCAGCCCAAGCCAGAAGCCTTGCAGATAAAAATTGTATTAGCTGGAGCCTGTAGATTGCTTTAACAAGCAAAATTGAGCCTGGGTGTTAAGATGATCTGGATCAAGAAATCCAAATTAGGTTTTCTCCTTAAAGAGAAACGAGCACATTTTGGCACTGGTTTTTGTAACGGTTTTAGAAAGAAAATATTTGGAAACAGATGCAGTATGTTTCTGTATATTAAATCCAGTCTGTGAAATAAAACTGCTCTCTCTGACTGCACAGAACAGTCAGAAGACTCCTGGAACAAAATGCTCCCTAAATCTCATGTATGTTTTAAGCGAGACTCTTGAAACATTAATAAGTGGTGAGTGGATGGCACGTTCTGACACACGCTGGGCAGTATGCACAGATAAAATGCAGGATAGTTGGTGATGTTTAAAAAGCAAACAGGATCTGGGCTTCCGTTTTGAATATCATAAGGTATGGAGCACAGCATATTGCATTAATGGAGGCTATTCTAGCATAAAATGAAAGCCACATTTGGAACAATCTCTGCAGCCCTGGTTTAGGACACTGGGGAGAGTAATATAAAATGACTCCAGGGTGGAGCACAGGTTGCTGGAGGGGGCCTCTGCTGTAACCTACATTTTTTTTGTAGTTCGAGAGAAGGGAAAGATGTTGCTTTGATAGGAGATCCTAGTGAGCAGGCACATACGGGCAGCGCATTTACCGGGCGCGGGTTAACCCTTGAGCAGAGCAAGTCCCGCTCGCTGGGGTGCTGGCAACGCAAGTAGTGCCTAAGCATCCTGCTGGGTGTTTGCAGAGCAGTAAAATGTTCTGTTCCCTTGGCTGCTCTGAAAACGCACCATGCCAGAGCTTGCATTACTCCCCATGGAGGTGTGTTTAAGTGTCGGTGTGCTCCTGGCAGCCTTCATCAGCAGAGCTGGCCTTGCTCCCCTGTCCCAGCATCACCGTGCCGCTGAGGTTGTGGCTGGGAACAACCCCTGGCCCTTGCCTTTCCCGTCTTTACCTTATCTCCCCCATGCTTTTTCTGGGATGCGTGGTCTTGTCCCATTTCGTGTCACTTCCAGTACTGCATGTGGGGGAAGGCAGGGAGAGCACCTGGAGGCACCATCCTGGAGCAGATTGCCAGCAACATCCTGATGAAGTAGTTGATCTCTTGGCCAAATTAATGCTCTCTCGTAGATTTGGAAATCCCAGTGTGAGACATGGGCAGTAGCGGGTGTGCAGACCCCTCCCAACAGGCAGCAGCGCCATAGAACCATGGAATTCTGGAAAGACCAGCCTTGCCGCCTCTAGCTAGCGGCTGGCGGGTCTTAAGCACGTTTTTGCCCTATCTGTTGACCCTTTAGGTTTATAATGAGATGTACATCACGTACTGTGTGTACAGAGTCTTGTTGCTGGAAGATTCAGATGGCTGTTCTCATGCAAAGAAAACAAACCCCGTCGATAGCTGCGTTCCCCTAGGCTGCTGAGCATCCTGTGCAACATTTTACACTCAGCAGAGCTTAGCAGAGTTAAAAATAGTTCTTGTTGTCAAAATATGTCTTGGTAGTAAAAATGTCTTTAGGATACTTTGTGAAATGGTAACCTTTGGACCAAACAGGGTAAGAAAAAATCAGAACATAGTCTTCAACGTTGCAAAAAAAAAAAAAAAAGGATTGTCTTAATTGCACAATACGGGAGAAAGGTTAAGAGCAGAGAAAACTGGCATCACCTTGGGGAGGGAAAGAATGGAATTTAAATAGAGATCTAAGGGTGAGTACATAACATGAGATATTATATCTTTGTCAAGTATTTTTCCCTTGGTGCCTGAAAGATTATCTGGGAGAAAATGTCTGGCTCCGTGTAGTGGATGGAGGTCTTTCTGGGAGTCATTGAATTCAAGGCAGGGTAAAATCTGGCCTTTCACTTTTTTTTTTTTTTTAAAGGTAATGTAAATTCTGAATTTGGCCCCCAAGTTATAATTTCTAAAACCAAGTTTAGATAAGTGTTTCCACCCTGGAAAAAAAAAGTAATCTCAGTGGTAACAGATTGTTTTGAGAAAATGCATGTTCCTATGTAGAGTCTCAAACCTGGGCCATACACTGTTATGAAATGAATGTATTATGTGAACAGAAATTAAAATTAAACAGAGGACATTACCGAGAGAAATGTAAACAGTAAAGAAAGATTGAGATGTGAAAGATGGCGTGATAATTTTTTTCATTTTAATAACTGTAGCTGGTGTTAAATGTAGCAGATAAGGCAAATTGCTTTAAGACCGTGTGATTTTTAGGTTATTACTTTCTGTTTTATTTCAGCAGTACTAGTACATTTCCTTAATCTATTTCCTGCTCTCCAGTCTTGAGTTACTGCTTTGTATTCAAAGGTTAAATACAGTATACTTAATGCCATGTAAAACTCCACTGTTGGGTACTAGTTGATATCATATCATTCTGGTAATACATATTTACGCGAATTAGAGAACTGCTGGGTGAGAAGGCTTTATCCCCTATAGCTTTATAGTAACCTTTAAATAAATTCTATGAGCACATAAAGAAATTAAATAGAAAGTGAGGTCAGAGCTATAAAATGTACATACATTGCATCACAGTTTGGGGTTTCATGGAATATCCTCTAAAACTGGGAATTTTTCCATGTATATAATTGATTTTTAGGGCCACAGAATCACAGAATCATTAAGGTTGCAAAAGACCTTTAAGATCATCAAGTCCAACCATCAGCCCAACATCCTTATGCCCACTAGACCATGTCCTGAAGCGCCACATCCACAAGTTTTTTGAACACCTCCAGTGATGGTGACTCCACCACCTCCCTGGGCAGCCTGTTCCAATGTCTGACCACCCTCTCAGTGAAGAAATTTTTCCTAATATCCAATCTAAACCTCCCCTGGCGCCACTTGAGGCCATTTCCTCTTGTCCTATCGCTAGTTACTTGGGAGAAGAGACCAACACCCTCGTCGCCACAATCCTCTTTCAGGTAGTTGTAGAGAGCGATAAGGTCTCCTCTCAGCCTCCTCTTCTCCAGACTAAACAACCCCAGTTCCCTCAGCCGCTCCTCATAAGACTTGTGCTCCAGCCCCCTCACCAGCTTCGTTGCCCTTCTCTGGACACGCTCCAGCACCTCAACATCCTTCTTGTAGTGAGGGGCCCAAAACTGAACACAGGATTCAAGGTGCGGCCTCACCAGTGCCGAGTACAGGGGCACGATCACTTCCCTACTCCTGCTGGCCACACTAGTGCTGATACAGGCCAGGACGCTGTTGGCCTTCTTGGCCACCTGGGCACACTGCCGGCTCATGGTCAGCCGGCTGTCAACCAGCACCCCCAGGTCCTTTAAATAAACAGTAAATGCATAAAATCAGCTCTAATAGGGTTGCTTACCAAACGTTATAAATGTTTCACAAACAGGTCTCTGCCTATACAGCTCAACCTCTGGCTACTGGGATATACTTAGAAGGCGTGTTCCAGAAAAGGGCTTGTAGGGAGCAGTGGGAGAGGATTATCAGTAGTCAGTCTTACCTCACCCCCCAAGCAAACAAAAAAACCCTGCCAAAACCAGTCCATTGGAGAAATTTCATTAAAATTTCTGTGTTGAAGACTCGTGAGCTTTCATATTTTAAACATCAGTTAGCCTTACATAGGAAGGTACTATGTAAGGTCTCTGCGACAAAGGCCCTACGTCTGTATTTTCATTACAAATTACTGAGTGTATTTTGCGTGCTGTAAAAATAATAATTATGGATAAAGTAATAGATTAATAAAATTGAGAGGTTCAATTTTGCAACAGCTCTCAATACTGCTTCGAACGATTTGCTTTTCATATTTTGCCTAAGAAATCCTGCCTTCTATAATAGGAGAAAACATCTCTGACTATAGCCCATGTAAGTAAGGAGCATAGCCAAAGAGCTTGCTGACACACAGGGACCAGAACCCTCACCAAAAATCACTGAAAAACTTCTCATTTCCCAATATTTGTATGGTGGGAGTAATAAGCGAGTGTTTACAAACAACTCTAGTATAGCTCTTCGCGCGGGCCTGTCTGCCTGCAATTTGCATGTAAAACCCCACTAAAGATTAAGGTCTGGGGTGTTTTCAGCCAGACCTGGAGCTGTTTTAAGTTGTTGTGGTCATTGGCATTTTTCTGTGCACCCCATGAACTTGCGATGGGTTTGCAGCCAGCACAAAAGGGTGAGGGTGTAGCTCTTAGCTGAGCCGGGGGTGGTCCTGGGGGGATGCTGGCTGTGGGCTGTGGTATGTGGCTCTCCAGGGCTGTTTATAGTAGTTGTGTGTTGGAGCTATTAAACTTGCTTTTTTTTTTTTTTTAAATTACTTTTGTTGTACTTGCGTGTGGAAGAAATGGTAAGAAAAATGTTTTCTCTGCGGCATTCATCTCATAGTGCAATAACATGTGGTGCAGAAATGGAGCTTTCTGGAGGTGGCTTTTGTGGAGACTTAGGGAACTCGATGGCTTGAATGTACTGAAGCGACCGAGTAAACTGTGGGGAGATCCACGCAGAGGTCAGGGAAGGGATTTTTGTATTTACGCTGGCATGGCTGGGAGCAAAATACGGCCTTTGCAGTGCTTGGCTCTGCCTTGGCGCGTTGGACTCCTATGCAGTGTTAACTCTCTTTTGTGTCATTTTTGTGGTTTCTGGCTGAGTTCTGAAGTTTGCTGTTTTCTTTTAGGAAAAAATGGAACATCGTATTATTGTTCTGGGTTGTATGCGGTCCTGGATGTAGATGCTTATTGTGTTTTCAGAGGAACTTCATGAAAATCTGTGTATTCATTTTTGCTGCCCATCAGCAGCAAATCCACAAAAGTCTTGGATTCTGGAAACACGTACCATATAATTGACTTTATCTGTATGTGTTGTGTGTCAGGGGTGTCAGATACCAGGACGCAGCAGCATTGAGAGAATGTAAATGTCAGTGTCTGTTGTAAAGAGCAAATTTCTAGAGATTCCAGCTGCTGGAGGGAACGTCTGAGATAAGGCAGCAGTGCAGTTTTAGGTACTCGTGAACAAACCTAGCACTTACGAACTCTCCTCAGTTGCTTCCTAGAAGTGTTAACTTCTGTTACAAACACATTAGTGGAGCTGATTTCAGTGACATGTAGTTTGTACGAATGCGGCTCTGAGGTCATTTGTGTTTGCTGTTGTTTTTCTGAATGTAGATCAAGAACTTGCACGCGCAAGATGATGTGTAAAGAACCAAAAATAATGGTAAAAACCCAAAAATAATGGTAGTCCAAACAATGCCATGTAGCATTTTTTCCTGTGCAGTGGCATGGGATGCAACTGCAACTTTATTAGGCTAAGTAACAAACTGTTTTTTCTGCAGCCTTCTTTTGACTGCAACCTGAAATAGTTTCACCAGTCCACAGTTTCTCCACCCTTAATTTCCTCCATCCTTAACTTTGTACTCCCAAAATTCAAGCTAGAAAGGAATTCGATGCACTATTCTGTCAGGCAGTAGAAGACAGTCTGGTCTAAGTAGTTCTCCGGATAGACTTGCTCTACGCGTTTATAAATCAATGCTTTACCTGTAAAAAACCATATGACTCAAATCCTGTTTTGGCTTATATCACAAAAGATTACTTTGAAATGCACAGCTGCATGTGTGTGTATAAAATATCTACAAGCTATCAATATTCTCCAAAATAAAGAGCTGAGAAGGCTTAGGGCCAAATCCCCCAAAATTTCAACAGGATGTTGGCTGCTAAATAGATCTAGAAAAGTCCTGCGCAGCTGTCACTGAGCTGGGAAGTGCCCAACAGTTTTGGACTTTCCTGATGCCCAAGAGCTCGTTTCTGTGCTCTCGTCCAGGGCACTTTGGTGTTGCCTGGGCCGGAGCAGCTCGTCTGTCTCCTCGTCCCACGGGGACCCCCCGCGCTGTTTCCCTCCCCACCGTGCCTCCTCAGGCCAGCTGTGAGGAGAAACCACCTTCTCACACTCTCTGGCTGCTTCTGCCTAGATTTTTCCAGGCAGGACTTTGCATTTGACTTTGCATTTGACTTTGCATTAGGTCATATTTTGTGGCCCATAGGATAAACATTTTGTGCAGCTTTCTGGACTGCCAGTACCATAGGACACTGCGTGGGACAACCCCGGTCGTCTCTTTTCTGTTTATGACTGTAAGCTAACTAGTTAGGGAGAAAAAAGGAGGTATCCCAGGGTGCGATTGCTGCTTCAAAACTTGTTGTATTATTATAATAACCAGGTTGTGGGCACAACACAAACAGTTTTTAGGGCAGAGACTCAGGACAACCTCTCCTCCCACGCAAATGTCATGAATTTTGGATTCTCTTTTGCACAGAGAAATACAGTTAAAAGAAAAGGTGATGGAGAGGGCTTAGGCAGGAGCTGCCTGGAGGCTACTTCTTTTCCTAGGAAAAGAATGCTAGGAAAATAATGCTGGTGTGCATTTCTCTCCTCTTGCGCACAGGCTGCTGAACATGCTGTCCGTATCCTGGATGAACACCCCAGCCCCTGCGCTGCTCAGAGGACGGATGCAGCCATCACACCCTCCTCTCACTGCTCAAAATCTGATCTTTGCTTTTTAAATGAAGGGGCTTATGAGTTTTTTTCTCAGGAGATGTCAGGCCATGAATCATGGTTGGAAGGGAGGCATTTCCTGGTTAGCAGCGTTGAGCCCCAGAAAGAGGCACATCCCAAAGATTGAAAGCTTCCCTTCGGGTTAGCTTTAGGTATGTTAACTATCGGTGTATTCAATTTTGGCACCTAATTAACTACCTGTGTTGCCTGGGAGCTGAGGCACTGACAGCAGGCTATGCATTTTGCTCCAAGAAACAAAGCTCAGGGTATCTTCTGTCTTTCTCTGAACTCCCGTGTCCCTCTAAACTCCTGGAAGGCTGAAAATCATGCTTAAAATCCTGAAAAACAGGAGGGATGATTCTTTCTGTGTAGGGTAGTACTGTATATGAGAGCCAGGACTCCTGTGAGCAAAGCTAAGCTGTTAAAAGACTGCTTGAATACAGCATGGGCCTCAGTGGAAGTTTTTCATCCCGCAGCAGCCCGATCTGCTGACTCCTTGGGCAAATACAGTAAATTTTTTTTTTTTTTAAATGCACTTACAGCGATGTGTTGTTCCTGCTGTTAAGGCCCAAACTTCTGTCATCAAAACCGAGTGTGACCGTAGTTGTATTTTTTTAGAGTTGAGACTGTAGAAGTAAAAAATGCAACATTGGGCATAGCCGTGGCTGTTAGGCCTGCTGGGAACTGGCTGACACGCACCTGAAAAATGGCTGTAAGACGTTAAATGACAGCCTGTGGTAAAGACACTTGGCTTTGGCGCATCAGGCCACGCTCCAGGAAAGAAAACAACCCCTGGTTGTTGTGTGGAGTCAGCAGTGGGGATTTTAATTTGGATGCCCAGAGCAGAAACATTTTCAAAGAGGAGAAAAGTACGCAAGATGCCTTTC
>NW_010536468.1:0-4554 GCF_000687285.1 Phaethon lepturus | reverse complement strand
CAGCGCTGCGGCTGCAGGGGGAGGCCGTCTGCATCCAGAACAAGAACTGGGAGGGAAATCAGGTCTGTGGCTGAAACAATTCATTTTCCAGTGCAAATAGCCTATTGTAACGATCAAGTAATTCAAATCATCGCTTGGGAAAAACAAAACAAAACATGCAAACGCCTATTCAAAATTGTCTCGGAGTCTGGCACGCACCCTCGGCTTTATACAGGAATTAGCGCTCAGCCGTTTCATTCTTGGGCTGAATTTTAGTCTGATTCCACCTACCTGGTGACTTGCGTCCGTGTGCCAAAGTCCAGGGACCTCATGGACTGCAGCACTTCAATACAGCCCATGTACTAGGGAGAAGAGAGAGACAGGGAGAAAGGGGGGCTTTGTTAATAGCTAGCCAACAGGTAAGAGGAGGATCACAGAAGGAAGCAAATGTGATTTCAGTCCATCAAGTGTATGCAGAACCACAGCCTAAATGGAAAATCAAATCAACCATCCTAAAGCTGCTTCCCAAAGCGATCACGTTTTACTGAAAAGTGTAGAGACGAGCAATAAAGATGCCAGTGGCTTCAACAAGGCAGCATTAAAAAAAAAAGGTAAAGCCCTCTGGGGACACAAAATCCAATAACTCCTTTTTTCCAATTCTGCTTATTCTCGCTAATTAGCCTGTGGCACTGAGCTGGGAGGAATACATGAATGTTGGAGGGCAACTCCCCGGGAGCAGAGGGGCCCTGGACGCCAGACAGGACCGACGCACTCGGAGCCCCCGCGCAGAAGAGCTGAATGTCCCTCCAGAGCAGCGGGAGGCATTTCTGGGCTCGAGGAAAACCACTGGCTCCACGCTGCCGCACATCTGATGACAAATAACCTCTGCAGAAGATGAAGGAGGTAGAGTTGCAATTCCAGCTCATAGCAGCAGCTCTTAAAAGCCCGCACTATAAACTGACCTGCTTTAAAGTAGAGGCTGACTCCCATACTTCTGTTGTATCGGGCAGAGCTGGGGGCTTTTTTTTTCTATACTTGTCTGGGATTTGCACAGGACTAATTTTCAGAAACACAAGAATGTGATGGCGTGTCAGCCCATAGACTCCTTTTGACGTTCCGTACAAACCTATGGAATGTTTTCCTCTCAATGAAGTGCGCTAGGCCAAGTCTATCCACTGAGCTTACCTCTCCCAAAACAGATCTTACTAATTCTTTCAGCATTTCTGTTGATATCCATCTCTCTGCTGTTGAAGCACTCTGACGTCTCCATTTCACAAGGCTGGCACAGGGCTGGGTCTCCCAGTTTGCATCCCTTATTCCACAACAAACTCTCCCAGAGAGAAAAGGGCTTTCGGAAGCATCCAGCAGCGCTCACACAGCGCCTGTGGGCTTCAGCGACAGCCTGCCTGCGCAGACCTCTCCTGCAGACAGGCAAAGCCTCTGGGATACGGCAGACAGCCTGGAAATCCCAGGCAGGGACATGCGTGCTCTGTCCTCTTGTTCTGAATGGATGGAGGAAGCACTCTCTGTCCAGAGAAAGGAACTGTATTTACCTCCTCTTCTTTGCATTGCCTGTGAATTGATTTTTCTGCTTGGGCCACTCAGAGGGGGTTAGACTTAGGTATCTGGTTCAGCTTTGGAGACTTTCAGAAATGAATGTGTGTATTAAAAAGGGAACGTATGTGAGCAGTCAAGCAGGGATTCCACAACAATTGTATTATCCCTATTTTGGTTTCTTTCCAGATAGCAATGTAACCCTTGGGAGAACTCCAGAATTAGGTCAGAGCCCTGGAAGGACATCAGTAAGAATCTGAAGGGTTAGCAGAACTGCTTCCCTAATGAACATTTAATGACTTTGTAAAGGACTCTGACAGCTATCTTACTTGTTAAAGATGTTCCTGCTTAATGGGAACAAAGAAAACATGGAAAATACGTCTAGAGCCCCAGCTTGTAGCACAGCGGAGACCTCTGATCCCACAGGATAAGGCCAAGCACCCTGTGAGCTGGTTGGCTGCTCCTATATCCTTGAGAAAAGAAAGATTTAGAGGAGTAGGTGAGTCATCTGCTGCTAAGTGAGTCCCCGTTGCATCCTGAACAGATGCGTGGGAAGCTACTCTAAGCAAAGATGAAAAATCAATATTAGGTTTTTGCATAAGTGACCCTGAGTGAAGCTGAACTTATCAATGATTCACAAAAGACCTTTTTTTTTTTTTTCTCCTTTAAAAGCCTGAGTAGGGAAGTGCATTAACATGGCACCTCACTGCATCTCTCGTTTATTTTAGCTGCCGTTGGTTATCTAAACCAGCACAGTCAGTAACGGCTGAACCTTCCCATCTCAGTAGGAGGGTACAGAGAACCCGCAGAGCCCTGGGCTGGGGGACGCTGCGGGACTGGGGCAGAGGAAGTCGGGATCACAGAGCTGGGGAGAAGCCCACGGAGCACGTAAAAGGACAATGGGATACCAGAAACCTGTTCAAGAAAACAGAAGACACTCTCTGAGGAAGAAAAAAGAATTAATAAATAAACAAGGAAGACATTAACCCCTCCATAGCAGAGTCCGACGAGCAGCACGACCAGTGTACGAGGGAAAGGGGAAGGCAGGAGACAAGGGCAGCGCCTGCCTCGGAGGCTTCTCCTGTGCCCGGACTCCCGTTCGGGCGGTGCCCCGACTCCCCGTCCTGCGTATGCCAAACAGCAGCTCCCACAAAGAGCCAGCGGGCTCGTCCGGGGATGCAGGCTCGAGGTCAGCTCCCGCCTTCCTGCTGCCTGCGCCCTCCCACAGCGGCGTGCAGCCCTCCCGGCGTGGCCACGGTGTGACAAGACCCACCTGCCCCGCCAGGAGCCCAAGCGGTCTTGGGACATGGCGATAGCGGTGTCAAGGGTTCAAAGGTGGTGTCCAAGGAAGGGGGTTCATCTTCCAAAGCCCCGCAAAGAGAAGCACAGCACGGCTTCACTGAGCTGCTAAGGGGAAGTTGGACGGAGGCACAAGGGTGCTGTACCCAGCCCGGGGCAACAAGCACAAGTATAACTGCAGAATTCAGCTACCTATAGAAAAATAAAATGCCAACACTGAAACAAGCCGAGTGCTGAAGACTTGACGTCACCAATGCAAGCGTATGCTGAACGCGCTGATGTGTCGGCAGCAGAAAGGAGAGCTCTCGCCAGGACAACAGCTCTCGGGAGGGAGAGGAGAGACGGGCTGGCCTCTGCTGGAAAGGGAACGGCTCCTCTGACGGCGACGCGCACAAAGCCGCTCCCCATCTCCCTGGGGAGGGCATCGGCACCGGCCGCACCTCATCTCTCGGTGTCTCAACCCAAAGGGTGCTCTGGGACTGGTCGCGGTTCCCCCGCACCGCCGGGATGGCAGGGAGGTGGGGGGGAGGAGGGCTCTTACTGAGGATGCACACGTCTTTTCACATCTATTAACAAGAGATGATGGAGAGTGACTGCAAACAGGATGAGGGACTGTGTGGGAGGAGATGTGAAGGCACCAGGCAGGGCCCATGTGAATAAGCTTTTCAGGCACGCTCTAATCCAGACCCACGTCTCATTTCATTCCCTGCCATAACGCAGTTAGTGGCTCCCCCCCCAGCCTGAACGACAGCCAGTGATTCACCCGCAGGAGTGATACGGGGAGCGGCACACAGAGCTCCTAATTAAACACCACAGCTGCAGCCTTGCAATTTTACCTATTAGTTAACAGGCATTAATTCACACGTAATGCCAAGAGCAGCTCCTACAGACCCCACGGCCAACTAACAATGAATCCAAGGGACAGGATTTGCTCGCAGAGGCAGTCAGGTAACATGCTGCCGCTGAACAGCCTCTGCCCAAACATATGTGAGACGAGGTTCAAATCCCCTAAAAACAGCACAGGTGCCGGGGCAGAAACCCGCCACAAGCAGCAGTGCTGTGTGCACATGAGCACGGCGGGGAGCTGACTCCCGTGGAAGCATTTCTCTTCCCAGCACTGCTTTAACAAGGTGCTTTTGAAGTGAGGCAAATACCACTTCTGAGCTTCCCACCACCCTCTTTCCTTGCAGGCAAGGGCTGCCCGGGGTGGGTGCTGCCCCGGGAGGGCCGTGGCTCTCTGTCGCACAGGGCAGGCGGCTGCAGAGCACCAGGAGAGCTTCACTTTGATTTGCTTAAATAACGTGCCTCTAGCCTGCGACAGACGCGGTGGGAAGGGAGGCTGGGCAGAAGCAAGCAGCGGCCACCAGCACGGGGCAGAGCGATGGCACTGGCGGTTAAGGAGACAGGCCTTTGCTTTTTACACCGAGGAAAAACCACTTTTGCCAGTAAGAGCCGCAGTGCCGCCCTCCCTGCGGCAGGCTGCCGGGCTTGGGGACAGTGCCACGTGTTGCAGCAGCTGATTTGAGATCCCCCCCGCTTTTGTCCTGGCAGGAGGGTGAAACGCCAGCCTCCCTCCACGGACAGCGCCGGGAGCCAGCCGGGGATGCGGGGAAGGATCACTGTAATTTTGGTGGGGAAGTTTTCTCAGCCCTTCCTTAGACGCTGCCTGCGGTGACTTTGGGGCTGAAAAACCTCTCGTCCCCTGGAAAGCGGAGACGGCCG
>NW_010536467.1:0-8473 GCF_000687285.1 Phaethon lepturus | reverse complement strand
TGCCGGCTGGGGCTAAACCACGACACTCCTCCACCTCTACCTAGAATCGTTTTGGGTCGCTTTTGAATTGCCGTTGCTATAGACATGTACTTTTCAAGCATACATATGTTACGCATCTGTGTAACGTGCGTGCATGCTGTAAAATGGAACTAGCGCTCCTTTGAGGTTGTATGTAACACCCAGACCTGAGTGGATGATATAACCCTTATTCGTTCTCTCTTATGTCATATGTCTCTTTTGAGAGGCTTCTGTTTTTAGAGCTGAGGTTCAGTCATTCCATTTTCAGTGGTCTATGCACGAAATGTGGCTGCTCTCTTCGTCGGAAGAAGTTGTACGATCACTGATGGCCACAAAGGAAGCGGGTTCCCCCACCTTCCCCCTGTTTTTAGTCCCAGTTTGATCCAAATGTAAATTTTGCCCTTGACAGTTTCAGACTCTGGACTAGGCTTATGATTTACTCATGAATCCCAGATAAGGGTGCTCTCACAAAATGCTTTGCGGTGACGAGGAGGGGGAACCTACCTCAGCACTACTGTAGGAGCTGAGGATCCTTCCCCTTTCAGGCGCTTTGATATTTGGAAGCGTACAACATGCTCACAGTCTGCCTCTTGCACAGACAAAAGTGGTGGTTTTTTAGCATCCAGGACTTGCACAAAGAGGAAAAGCTGTATAGGAATATTTCTTGTTCCCAAATATCAGCCAAAACATCGGGTGTTAATCTGTCCCCATGGTGATAAGCATATATTTTCACACTGTCAAAAACAAGCACTTGCATGTTAAATATTGTTGAGCATTGGAGTCTGGTAGTTTACCAATTGGTTGATGTGGTGATTTAATTTTCTTTTTTTATTGCAGGCTGAAAAAGCAGAAGGATTCATCAGGCTTCCAGACTTCAGTGTGGACCGAGCAACTGAATGCAAAAAAAAGCAGTAAGTTTGTCTCTTGCCCCCAGTTTTGCACGACTTTTACAACGTTGCAAGGAACTGAACCCCAGTAGTGCCTGACAATGAAGCTGTGGGGAGCTCTTCTGTGTTGTATAAACAATGAGATATTAATTGAGCTACTGAAAGAAAACCGTATTGCAAAAAATACTTTTGCAAATTCTCTGCCAGATGTGCTCTGTTAAAACTAAAAATAAAACAGTAGATCAGTATGCCAAATGCTTTTTTTTCCCCCCTTCTCTTTGTTTCCTGATTATGAATAAGTTGTATTCTACCTTAGATACCTTCTCCTAGGTGGGGAGGTCAACAGTGGTGTAAGTAATGCTGCTTCCCTCTGAGCTGGGACTATTCTTTACGCTGCTGTGGTGCAACTTTGTTTAGCAGGGTACAAATTTCCAAATATTCTCTCCAAACTCCATATGCAGCACTGACTTCCAGCTGCTTCTGAGTACACTTCAAAGGTTTGGAAGGGTGTTGCTGCTGTTCAAAGCTATGAAGCTCAGCATGGTTTTAATTTTGTCCCTCAAGAGGAAGAATTCATTCTTCTGTTTGGGTTTCACACTGACATTAGCTGTAGGTGTTCTTGAGACAAACTGTGGGACTCCTCCAAAAAAACAGGACAGCTATTTTGAATACGGGGAGCTCCATTTTGTTCCCTCAGAGGAAAGGTTGAGTCACATAGAACAGGACCATGAGAAAATATCGCCCTTCGTTTCTGCAGCTGTTGTTGGCTGTCAGTGACTGGGAGGAAAACAGATGCTCATCACTTCTTTGGGATGGGGTAAGTTAGAAGAACTGTGAGGAGTGACCGGGACTGCTGGGGCCCAGTCAAATAGCATGTGCTTCCATGAGACGGAGTCAGTCACCTACCAAGGAACAAGGGAACGAGGGAAGACACACAGTCTCACGACCAGAGACTGTGTTTTAGGAAGAAAAAAACCCTCTGAAAAGTCTTACTGATAGCTATTCAACTAAAGCATGGTCTGGGGCTGAGACCAACAGGTTAACTATTGGCCTGTCAAGGGACTACCTCCATTTTGTTTGTTTCAAACCTGCGCCTAGTTGCCTTTTTGATGCCTCCTAAAACTTGTCTTGGAAAAGACAGTGAAAGTCGGTCCCTATCCACCTGCTGCGTGCCACCTGTGATTTTATGGTATTATATCTCCCTTCTCTCAACCATCAGTTTTCCATGCTGTGGGGTCTTGGCCTGATGAATCACTCACAGAAGCTGTTCCATACCTCGAGTCACCCTCGGCGCTTTCTCTGATCCTTTTCCAGGTTTACTATGTTTTTCCGAGCTGGGGAAGCAAATCTGCACACAGTATTCAAGGTGCTGGGCACACAACTTACTTATGTAATGGCATAATGAAGGTCTTTGCTTTATTCTTCATTCCTTCCTTTCTAGTCACTGTAGTTTATACCCTCTGAATAATGTCTGGCCTAGGAAATGAGCTAAAAATAAACTGGAGTTTTAAGGAAAGTGCTATATGGATGGATAAACTGATCTGGATTAATATAGGAGAGTGAATAAATGTTTTAAATAATTCATTCAGCTATTTTCTCCTTTTCTTATGTAAGCTAGTTTTCTTCATATCTCTTCTATTTTTCTTTTCTTCAAGTGCTATTAAGATCAGCCACCCACAGATCAAGACATTTTATTTTGCAGCAGAAAATGTTCTGGAAATGAACACGTAAGTAGGAGCGACTGGCCGTGTTTCATCCTGTCTCACACCTGAGAACACCCTTTGAAAGTTCATTCTCTGACTGTCCAGCAGTTGTTGACAAAGTTATTCAGGGAATTACTGAGTCTGTTTTGTTTTCTGGTCATTGTATAGAAGGAAAATACTGCTGTTTGTTCACTAATGATAGTTGAAATCAGAATCACATTATTAGCCTGATTTTGATTCTAATCTTCCCAACATTTGCTGGTATAAATCCCTCTCTGCTAGAGAGGCGCAAAGATTTGACAGCAAGTTCATCACCTTGGGAGAAGTGAGGGAAGAAAGGAAAGAGATCTTAATATAGTTTTGTCCCAGAAGTGATCTAGAACTAGAATATAGTATTATGTGCTTTCAGAGTAACATGTCAGTTAACAAGGAGGGTTAAAAGGACAGAAAAGGCTGTTTCTTTAATGTAAATAAGCATTTACTTCCCCACCAACTCTGTTTCAGTTAAATGGTCCTCATGTCAGATCAGTAATTTTCTTTCCACAAATGTCCATAAGTACAACAATTCATTCATGCAGTTTTTAATGCAAGAAGTAAAAATGGGTATGAAACTACCATTTTAGAAATCACTGAGCTATCAGAAATAGATATTACTTGCTATTGATCCAGTTTTGGCTGATTTAGATACATCACGCATCTTGTCTTTTTTACTTCAGATTGCAGTCTGTTCACAATGGCATTGCATGAAATGGCCAAATACTGGACACAAAGCAGTACAATTTAAATGGGAAGAGAGGTCCTAGGATAGTCAGGTCAGGATTTCAATCACTGCTCTGCTAGGACCTTTGTAAAATTCTTCATAGGGCATCAACTGTTCTTTCCCTTTATAAACGAGACCTCATACCTATTTACCACAACAGAAAAGGATAGAGGTTGAGGGAGTGTGTGTGACCTTCTGAAAAGGCTATAGATACAGAAATGTATAATACTATGGTAGTGTACATAAATATATATATTCATAAATCTGTACCCTATAGATGCATACGCATAAATACAGATGGAAAGAACGTGTTGCCTTTTACAACTTGGAGGAGCACAGAGCATACCGGTGGGGAGATGATAATCCATTTCTGTATCGCTGCATTTCTTAGTGGACCTCCTAAATGGAGTGAGAAATTCTTGAGGCAGATGGGCTGAAGATGACTGAGAATAAGGGACTGCTGGGCAGGTGTATTTCTGTAGAGATGGTAGCCCTGGCTGAGAGAGAAGAGAGGGAAGGATGTAGGGAGAAAAAAAAAGAAACTTAGAGCTAATGGAGGATGTTAGTGAGTGCTAGCAGCCATTTTGGAGCCCAGCTGGAAATTCTCAGCGTCTTAATGACACTTCTGAAATGTTTAGTCTCATGTGAGTGAGTGATTGAAATCTATGCAGGTGTCTCAGCTCTTATGCCCCCAGAATGATTTCCTTCAAACTCCAGTTCTCAAGTAAATTTCATTTTGGCTTAAAGCTAGGTAGCCTACCCTTGGAGCAGCTTGCACTATACTGTACTAATACTAATTCCTCGCTGTTGTAGCTGATGATGTTTTCCTTGGCAAAGTATAAAATACGTGCATTTAATACATAAAGTACACGCATACTCACGCATATGTCAAAACAGACTAAAAGACATCTGTTCTTTTGGCTCCAGTCCCGCAAACGCATCTGCACATGAGGGGTTCCACTGAACTCACTGGGGCATTCACGTGTGTCGAGTTCCTGGTGTGCATAAATGCTCGATGGATCTTGACCTTTCGTAACTTCATGCATATATAGCTATTCAATCAACAGTGCATTTATTAATACAGTAATTTGCTTCATTAATTTAGCGTGTGTTTGCCATTGTGATGTGCACATGAAAAGTAAACGCGTGCTGGCTAGCTGTGTGCCTTTACCTGGGCAGTTGTACGTGGTTACTACGTACTGATCTGTCTGACCTTGTGGTTAATGAAGTCCTGGATTGTTTTAGCGAACATTTCCTTTTGTTAGGATTTTTAAATTTAAAAAATCATTCTGTTATGATTAGCTGTTAGAAGAAAGTAAATAATCCACTCTTACAGAAATGACACTTTGTTTTCCTGAATTGTTATATGGCTCTACTGTTCATACTGCAGTCTAGAAGTCCAGTTACTTTGACATTGATCTTAATAACAAACTTCCCAATGCTTCAGTAGAATCAAGATCAGACACAATGTTTTTTTCAGAGTTATGAATCTTAATTCCTGCCCTTCCTACATTCCCAATTTAGGCCTTGAGTTTCAATCTGAAAGGGCTGAGCTGTTTTAGTTGTTAGTTTCTTAAAACCTGGATAGATCTGATGACCTACAGGCAAACACAATGTACAAAAACTATATCCAGGGATTGTTTCTAGCACTAGAAAAATGCAGCCACCTAGGAAGAGAAATTAAAAAACCCTGTAAGAAACACAGGAAGTCAGACTTACTAAAAACAAAAGTACATAGGGAGTTGAAGAAAGCAGTATATAAGGGTCAGAAGGTCTAGTTTTAAATGGCTTAGATTCTTAGACTGTGCAGTGAAAGCTTTGGCCAGGGAAGCTGACATATCTTCTATGGTTCCTACGCCTTTTACTTCATCCCAGGGGAAAGATGACAGCTCAACAGCAAGACCTAGCCACTGACATTGTGTTATAGCACACGTACTTTTCCTTTAGCTTCCACAGATGAACCTCCTTTCATCAGTAGTGCTTTTTTCAGTATCTGGGAAAGAAGATGTCCCGGGTGACTAGTCCTGCTCACCATGGGGAATATTGGTATTTAGGTAACTGGTGCCTTTCTAGAAGATGCTCTAAGAAACAGAAAGAAACTTTGACATTTAGTCTTCAGGTTAATGAAAATACATGTGGTAATGTAGAACACATCTGCAAGGGGCAAAATTCTGTCTGAACAGCATGCAAATATCCCTAACTCTATATTCCCTCTTTTTCAAACACAGGTGGCTAAGTAAGCTGGGGATGGCTGTAGACCCCCAGGCACTCAACGGAAAGAATGAGGAAGGTATGCTCCTAATGGTGGTTTCAGTGCATAACTACATCAGGTTCTTCACAGTTCTTGCTTGGCCATATTCTTGTCAGCTCTTTTCTTTCTTTTAAATTTTCAACTTGAGTCTGTCTTCTTACTGAGCTCAGAGGAATCACACCGACACAGCACAGAGCAATCACAGAACAAGAAACAATGGTGAGGAACAGTGTCACTGAGAGACACCCAGTGATCTTGTGAAAGGTGTGTATCTACTTTTTGGCGGTTTGCTGGCTTGCTAAGGCTACCAAGTGCGAGGAGAAACAGCTGTGCTACTTTGGGTTTGGAGTTGGTAAGGTATATTACAGCAGTCATGCTACAGTCCAGGAGCTCGCTAGCTTGGGAACATCTTGTGCCATGTAGACCTGCCCCTACTGTCTCCTCCATTCCTGGGGGTTTCAACAGCAACAATGTCAGGGATGTGATAGTGGTGTACTGAAGCCTGCAATTTCCTTCACAGCCAAGCCCGAGTTCATTGTGGAATGAGTAATTTTAATTACAAATCTTTTATTGTTTTAATTTGCACACTGACCTAACAGAACTTTTTGGAGGGAGGACACTTGCACTTGAATCACAAATCTGGGTAGAGGACAAAGCAAGTCACCTGTCAGAGTGCTTGGAAAACCTGCTGTTGAGGACACACAAGATAGGAGCTGGTTTAGAATGAGAAGCGCCATGGGTAGTATTATGTTAGCAAACCAGGGATGGACTCTGACCTGAGAAATACGTATCATCTTCTGGGCTTCTGACCCTCCATTTTTAGAGTATTGGTATCCAGCTTTTTCAGAATTGCTCAGGCTGTGAAGGAGCTGGCATTATGAGGAAGAAACTGGTATTTGTAACAGGGTGAACACTTAGGTGATGCAGCCCATGTTGTCTAAGCACTGAAATGCTCTTCTCTGCAACCCTTCTGCTGTTTCCTGGAATAAGGTTGTGGTTTAGGTCCAGCCTTTGGACATGTAATGCCATTATTGATTAGTCGTCCTATGTTTATATTCTGGCTCTGTTTATATTCTGGCTCTGTTTATACTCTGACATTAAAAGCAGAGTTACCTCCCAGGTGGGGCTGGTAAACATAGATACCACTGATTTCTGGAGATTCAGCAGGTCTCATTGATTTCTTTGCTTTCAGTTCATGGTTTCTTTTTATTTCTTGTCAGGAAACTTGTTAATTCCCATACCCCCAAATTCCTCCAAAATGCCTGTGTCCTCTTTGAATGCAATTTTGTATCAAAACAATCTGAAATAATTAGGATAAAGGGCTATATTGAGTATTAGGCTGTGTAGCAAGAACTGTGTGGTAATTATACTTGGGTAGGAAGTGTCCAAACATGTTGTCCATGTTTTCAGAAAGGAGGAGTTTGATGGATGATGAGGATGGTCAAAATTCTATATGTTAAAACTTTTTTTTTTAAGCCGCAAAAAATGCAGTATTGGTTGTTGTTGGCTGAGCCAAGAATGATAAACCACTATAAAATGAGTCAGCCCACTAATCTTAAATAAAAAAATGATAGAAAGATAGAAAATAATCCACTCATTAACCTCTGCAGCAGATTATCTAATTACCCTGCAATAGACTTAACATAACGCAGACTTCTTCAGCTTTTGAAGCTGATGGCCCATTTCCCCTTCAGAAAAAGGCACTTTGATTCTGATGTCAAACACCTCCTTACCTTTCTATGTGTGTTTTGTCACAGGTGCTCCAGCATTTGCTTCAGCGTGGGTTCAGTACCCCACTGACGCGCCTGGGCAGCCGGGCCCTTGCAGAGGCATTGCTACGTTTCAGAAAAATGCTGTCATTACCCACAGTCACTTCCGTTTCTGCTGACCTCGTTCTCCCCTTTGTATCGCACGTCATAGCTCTCCAGGAGGGTCTTGGCTCGTGTTATGGCAGTTCTTGTGTATTCATGTACTTTCTATGCATTTTAATACTCCCCCTGCCCCGCCAACGCCATTTGCCTATGTAGAGTATCAGGAACAGCTGTTGATTTTTTTTTAGGTTCTCCTGTGTGCCTAAAAGGGGAGCTGTAGAAACAGCAAGCTCTTTACTAAGAGTTATTCAAGGAGGCATTACAGAGCCTTAGAATTTGAGAGAGGCCTTATTGCAGCCAGTCTCGGTCCTTTATGCTAAGATGTGCCAGCACGTATTCTCAGTGAACAGAATAGCAGCTATGCTATTAAAGACCCTATAATTCTGCAAACGGTACATGGAGAAAAAGTAATGAATCTCTTTAAGTTTCACTTTGTTAACATCTTAGAAACCTCTCTTTCGTGTATAAAATTTTTTTTTCCTTCTCTTAAAACTTTGTTCCCCTCGAGCTGTGGTTACTAAAACCCCCAAAATGACATGCACATAAAGAAAGTGTGCAGGTATTAATTCAGTCAAGCAGAGACCATGCTGACACATGGTTCTAATGGTGGGAACCCATGAAGTCCAGCTCTTACGTGGAGCAAGAGGAGCACTGATGCTCCCTGAACATAAACAGCCCTCGCCCACCCGGGGAGAGCTGGAGGGTTGCTTCCGCCGGAGCCACCCCGCTGCCCGTGGCCAGCAGAAGCTGCTGGGTGCAGCTGGTGGAGGGAGAGGCCGGGCTGAGCGCTGGCTCCCGCGCAGACCACAGGCGCAGCCCCTGCTCTTGCGGTGCTCGGCGTTCACTCGTGTTGTCCTTGTTAAGCTTCCACTGTGTCTTTGCGACCTTTCGTGCCCCCGGCGCGTCGGGCGGGGGTGAGCGCTGTCGCCTTCGCACGCGGCGCGGGGCAGGACGCGAGCTCTCGCTGCCCTGGAGGCTGGGGG
>NW_010536466.1:638-1120 GCF_000687285.1 Phaethon lepturus | reverse complement strand
GGTTAGGAAGGGGCTGGTGCCCCCAACATAGACAGGGGCGGCAGAACCCCCCCAGACCCTTTATTAGGGGAGCAGGGAGGAAAGGTGGCAGTACCCAGCTGTCACCGGTACAGGTAATCGGCCTGGATGTTGGCCGCGATCTCAGCCTCCCACTTGTCGCCGTTGTTGAGCAGCTTCTCCTTGTTGTAGAGCAGCTCCTCGTGCGTCTCCGTCGAGAACTCAAAGTTGGGGCCCTGCCGGGATGGGAGATGTTGACCCTCAGGGCTCAGGAGCAGGGAGGAAAGGTGGCAGTACCCAGCTGTCACCGGTACAGGTAATCGGCCTGGATGTTGGCCGCGATCTCAGCCTCCCACTTGTCGCCGTTGTTGAGCAGCTTCTCCTTGTTGTAGAGCAGCTCCTCGTGCGTCTCCGTCGAGAACTCAAAGTTGGGGCCCTGCCGGGATGGGAGATGTTGACCCTCAGGGCTCACTGGACCCCCAGCC
>NW_010536466.1:0-262 GCF_000687285.1 Phaethon lepturus | reverse complement strand
ATGGTGGCCGGCTCCCGGAAAAGGTAGCTCAGCGTCATGGCCAGGCCTGCAAGACAGAGGAGGAAGGGTTATGGCACACTCGGGGGGCCGGCACCCCACAGACAGGCTGGGGGCTGTGCCTGGGGAGGCTTAGAGGGGTTTGTTCGGCCCACGGAGGCATCCATCCGGCTCCAGGACTCACCTCGGAAAAGCTCCGTCCACAGCAGGGTCTGGGCAGCCCGGTCAGTGATGGACCGCATGTCCATGGCCGGCTCCTGCACGT
>NW_010536465.1:2515-5307 GCF_000687285.1 Phaethon lepturus | reverse complement strand
GCACCGCGGGCGAGCACCTGGCTCCCTCCGCTAGCCCTTCCTACCACCGAAATCGAACTGCTGCTTCCTCCGTCCCTACAACCCTACAACCCCGAACACTCAGCGCAGTCGAACTGTGCTTCTCTTGTAAGAGAGGAAGAAAAAGTGGCAGCCGGCAGCGCCCCCGCATTCCCGCAAAAATCCTAATCTTTGCAGAAATCCCAAGACCTTTTGACAAGGCTGCTGCAGACATGCACTGCCTTTATTTTGAGTTTGCTATAAACTTAACTTTCATATGGCTGGGGTTTTGAATAAGCAGCCCTTTGGAGTTGCACTATTTCTCTCTAAAGGCACTGTCTTCAGGTGGAGTCCCCTGTGCATCATACCTCTGTGAACACCAGCAAGTGCCCTAAGATGCCTGGCACCTCACCGGCGCTTACCTGCCGCTAAACCTGCAAGATGAGACTGCTCTGCCCCCCAGGCACTCTGGCCCTAGACTGCCTACTCAAAGAGGAAAGCTCACAGACAACTGGGGCCTCATCAACTTTCTGTGTGAGTTTTCTCTAGAAACTTAATAGCTATTAAGTACATTCCTGGCCAAGCTACTTTTGTAAACTACAAGAGCTTATTAAATAAGCAGCTGAGCAACACGAGTTACATTCTATCCAAAGTCCAAGAGCAGTGAGCCAGTTGCAACATTCCTTCCAAAAGGACTTTACACACCGCCCTTCAATACAAAATAACCATGCGCTGCCAGATGCATGCAACTCGGACAACTTGAAATTCAAGTGTATAGGCCCTCCCACATTGCAGTAAGTGTTTCATTCCAGAAAAAGTTGGTTTGAACTAGCTAAAACATTCAGGCACCCTGGAAAAGTAATGTTAGAAAGCAAACAAATAAACAATCAGAAAATGTCTCAGTTATAAACTACACAAGCATATTTAATACCCTCTTTGCTGATCTTAAAATTGAGTTTATTTTCTGAAGGGTATCAAGACCTTTTATTCCCCCCTCCCATTTCCACACCCTGCCCCAAAGTAACTAGCTCCCATCCTCCCAGAACAGCCCAAACATCTTCTCTATACTACGCACCTTATTCAGTCTACGGTATTTCTGCTAGAAGCAAAAGAAAACAGTTATTTTTACTTAGTACAGCCTCACTTTCATTTGCAGTGACTATTAGGCAACCATTTTTAAATAAAAAAATAAAAAATAATAATAAAAAAAAAGAACCTGTCTTCATTCCCACTAAAAAGAGGATTTTGAAGATAGGAAGGAATCAAGTTCCTGCCGATACTCTGAGGATGCATGAATTTCTTAAAAAAATAATTACACCTTGCTTTAATCACAAACATACATTTAATCAGTTTTGCTATAACAGAAAACTATAAAAGCAAAATTTCCCCACTATGCTTAACACCCCACCCCTTAAAATTTTAAGTAATATACTGCAATTTAAAGTTACTCCGCTAATATGGGGATGAAGAAGGTAGAAAAAAGCTATGAATTAATACATCAGATAGAAACAGTTAAGTTCTTGTTTTTTAATGTTTACCCCTTAAAGCCACTTTTTTAAACTAAAAAAAGCAATCCTCTCACCTGTGAGGATCGTCTTCCTTTCCTCTTGTAGTCTTCCACATCTCTCTCTTCCTTAAGAGCAGCCATTTTGGAAGGGTACTCTAATTCAGCCTTTCTTTTAGATCTAGGAAACCTAGAAAACAGGTTGGATAAGTCAGTACTTACCCCAATTCCTGTGAAGCAGGGCCAGGGCCTTCTCTGGCTGCAACGCATGGGTGTGGCTTTAAAGGAGGAAAGGGGAGAGGAATGAAAGTAGAAAAAATTTTAAGTATTTAAAAGGGTAGAGTTAAAATCCTCTATTTTTCTCATGATTAAGAAGAGCTGCAGTGGGAACATCTGGTGTCCTAGCAAAGGCTTTTTTATAAATGTTGGAATAACTAGGTACAACCTAAAGCTAAAATCTGTAGAAAACAACCTATGTCAATTACTGTCTCGCATAACTATAATGAATACAAATGGTACAGGGCAAGCAAATTCCACTTTTGATACCCAAAGCCACTACATACATCAAATTCTACTTCTCTAGATTTTAAATCTGAAAATATTTAACATTTTGCAAATATTGCTTATTATCTTATGTGTAACCAACCTATTGTAATCAGTGATCCAACAACCTACAAAGCTGCAACACTAGAGCATGTTAAATGTTTTCTGTATTGAAAAATATTTTCCACCAACACCGGTGCAAGAATCCTTTACTGATTCTATTCTTGCAGCATCAGAAATTTTAACACTTGATCCTCAGCAATCTGTAGCACTAGCCAACTCCATTACTTTTGCTTCCAACTGATATATTTGATTCCTACCCTGTATTCTTTATTTACATGCCCAACTTCTCACAATAAATGTTAACAAAGTTATGTACATACCATTACAAAAATCAAGTATCTCCCAAGGAAAGCTCAGTGAATTAATCCATATCTAAGTATTCAAACAAAAAAATCATGTTCCCTTTAGCCTTCATTATTTCAAGTTTCCTGAGATGGTTAAGTTACCTAATTTGTCTTACTACACCGTATTAGTATTTTTGGCTACAGTTCATCACTATTTTGGATGTTTCTTTATTACAGAAACTTTATTACAGTAGCCAAAGTAGAATACCGTCAACTAAATAACATACTTCTGTAAAACTACATTTGTGTGGCATTAAAGTCATTAATATTTACAAGATAGGAGTGTATTTTGGTGGGTTTTTTGTTTGTTTGGGTTGTGGGGTTTTGTTTCTTTATTTTAT
>NW_010536465.1:0-2484 GCF_000687285.1 Phaethon lepturus | reverse complement strand
GAAAGACAGGCAGGTCTCTACTAATGGTCTGTATGTACTGTTACTCAGAGTGAAAATTATTACTTAATATAATTCCATGTTAAAATACAGTTTCAAATTAAACTCAACTGTGAAATCATGAGTACCACTATTTAATGCATTAACAATTCTAACGGTTTTATGAAGTTACATCAAAAGTGTTTCTATTATCTTTAGTTCCTCTCTACACAATGTTAAAACCTGCTCTTGAAATCCTTTAAATCAAACATCAGTTTGACTTAGGAGGTATTAGGATACTACATGTTTCAACTGAGCTGTTCAATTCCTTAAGTCATACAGGGGAAGTTATGAAATAGAATGGTAACAACTCAAGGGCTTTTACAAAAGTAGCTGTATGGCAAAATAAAACTTTGGAACTTGTTAAGGAGGACAGGGAAAAGCCTATCTAAATATATTTTTAAGTAATGACAGGCATGCAATCCTTCTCTGATTTTGTCACCTGCTGCTTTCCCCAGTGAGGCTCCATGCTGGCCAACAGAAAGCTCTCAGGCATGGTTTCTGCCATGATGGCCTCTGAAGGCCCTGATGGTCAAAATAGTTGTCTCCTTGCTGACACATACCATCAGCTGAAGTGGAACACAGCCCTGTTCACCAGCCCCATTCCTACTTTGTCTCATAGAAAGTTGTTAAAAAAAGCTGTCAATATTAGCTTTTTTTATACTTAGCATCAACAAAATAATATATTCAACTCTAAATAAAATATTCAGAACACTGTTATCAGCTGAGTTAAAAGAGCATTGAGACAGTTGTATACTGCAACTTAACAAGAGAACTGAAAGTAGTCTTAGAACAAATCTGTTAGTTATAATGAGGAGAAAGTCACTAGGAGATGTCTCATTCCTCAAAGGAACTTATAATGCTACTATATCTCTTACAGAGACAAGAAGTAAGAATAGAGGCGAAACAGACATTCCAAAGATCAAAGTTTACCTGTCCATTCAGAGAATACTATGGAGATGTATTGGTCTTTTTTGTAAATAGCTAAAGTTGGACCTAACGTGCATACAGTATATCGTGCCAAACCTAAGAGTTAAAGCAGCAAAACAATAGATTCTCAGCTCTAAGAGTGTTGGCAGTTTATTCCCAACGCCAACAGGAACGTCTGCTGGGAAAAAAACAAGAAGATATTAGCTTAATAACTTATGTGATGAGTTTCCAACCTTTACTGAAGCATGTTCAAATGCTTTGAACTCATTATCCCTCCCAGTTGTCAAACTATTTAACAACCCTGAAGCAGCTAAAACAATTGCTTACATGGAAAAGTAAGTAAAATAAGTAATCCCCTGTTTTGCTAAGGGATCCAGTTTCTTCTCTGCTTTTAATGTAGTAACAGAAACTAGTGTGACCTGTTAGTTTCTCTGTTCTCAATTCTCTAAGGTTTCAGCTTGCAATGAAGGGGGTCAATATAAAAAAAAAAAACCAACCACCAAGCCTGCACCATTTTTGCTCACCATACTTTACTTGAAATACTTGAGCAAAAAAACGCAGAGAAGAAAGGAAAGCAAGGGGGGCTATCACGACAGTATTTCCCTCTGGCCTGGGTGTGGATGATTGCCCCAGTGTGCATCTGATCTCGACTTTAAGGTTTGTGCAGGACTGTTTCTTCGTGTTGCCCACCAGCATCACGGCAGGATGCCACCGAATGTCGTGGCTCTTGTGCATGTGCGGCTGGGGGAGTGGAGAAAGGGACATGGGAAACTCTCCGAAAGAGCTTTGCACTATGCCTTGCCCCACCTCTCCGGACACCACAAGTTCGCTGGACGTGCTAACTCCCCTCGGGAAGGGTGTATGGGTAGACAGATATTAGGGAAGTGCTGCAACGTGTGCCACCATTCCTCAGCGAGCAGCAGAGCACGGTACTAAACGACCTTAATGCTTTAAAAGTCTCTTCCCAGGAAAATGAGCGGGAAAAGAATATCCCTAGCGCACCACTCCAGCTAAATTACACGGGGAGGCCACACAGGGAGGACAGAACAATGACACACGCATGTGTGGGACTCGCTTCTCCCCTCCCTCGCCCGAATACGCCCCTAACTGTTTCGGTGTCGCCCAGGATCGCTGAAGATTCTGATACCCACGGCCCTGTCCCAAACCAAGGGCCAGGCCTCCCCCACTCGCACTCGGGTGCGCAGCGAAATGGGCCGGGCCTCCCCCACTCGCACTCGGGGGCGCAGCGAAATGGCGGCCATAGTCGCTGTGCCCGAGGGGCCGCACGGCGGAAGCGCAGCCTCTCCCGCATCCTCCCTCTTCCTGCCAGCGGCCGCCATTGCGAGCTAATGCGCCACGTCGCGGGGAAAAAGGGGTCTGGAGCGCGGCAGGAACGCTACAAGGAGACGGCAGCTGCCCCGGGAACCGCGAGGGGCATCACTACGTGCCCCCCTGCCCGTCGCACCCAGCACTCTCCCTTCCCGCCCGGGAGCTCTGGCGGAGAGTTAAAGCAGCTCT
>NW_010536464.1:0-1273 GCF_000687285.1 Phaethon lepturus | reverse complement strand
GTGTTTTGGCCGTGCTGTGGGCACGGTAGTGTCTCTGTCCTTGTTCTCGCCTCTGTGTTACCCATTCGTCTCCTCCTGTCTTTGTAAAAGTGGAATATAATACCGAAAAAACAGACGTTCCTGCAGCGCGTAAGAACGTGCTCAAAAGACCTGCAGGGTCCGTCCGGTCACATGGACAATATCCCAAACTCTCTGGGCCTCCCGAGGCTGCCAAATCAAATACGCAATCTCCTGTATGGCCTTTCCTGTGAGAATTTTAATACCTCTGTTTCGAATAAGCTTGGAAGTTTATGCAACGGCTTCTCCATCTGACGTTCCCGTCTCGTGGACTGGGAAGAAAGGCGTGCCTGGAAGAGCAGCCGACGGAAAGTAAATGAGCTGATGAGCTGATTTTGCCATGTTATTTCATAAAAGACTCTGCAGTAAAATGTCCTTCTCTTATTGATGAGGGTTTCTGTGTTCATGGCACCCTGGGGGCCGTTATGAGAAGCGGTGGGAAGCAGCAAGGGGAAGGGAATGTACAGGTACTAAAACTTCTGAATTCCCCAAAAATGTCACAGAATGTAGAGGTATCAACCGTGGAACAGATCTGATTCCTTCTGCCCCCCTCCTTAAAATAAACACATGCCAGTTTTAGGAGATTTGTGTCTTGGCAGGAATGATGAATTGGTTTGTATCCGTACCCATTCCACCCTACCATTCTCTGGCTCCTCCCCTCCCCGTTATACTTGACACACTGGAGTTCTGTATTATATTTTTTTTTAAGATGACTGTCTGTTTTTTGTTGTTTTTACAAGTGTTGTGGAAAAAAATGTAAGAAAGTTTAAGTATTTAAAAATGTTCCAAGGAAAAAGGGGGTTTTGTTATTATTCTAATATATTATTGTGTACCTATTGTAAATATGAAACACTCCTATTTTGCAAGCCAAGGACTCACTTTGTACTGTTGTTATATATAAATAAAGTTTACTGGTTAAAAAAGCCGTCCTGAGTGGGTCCTTATTTTCTAACGTGATGTGTGGCGTTTATTGTATACGCTGAGTATATACTGGTGAGAAATATTTACTTACTGAATCACACCAGACATAAATGGGTAACTGGAAATCTGGAAATAACCCCCGTCCGGCAGCGCCGGGGTCTGGGATTGCCCCTGGCCTCCAGCCTTTGGAAAGCGGCTTCTACCTTTGCAGCACAGAAAAGTTTTCCGGTAGTAAACGAAGAGCAAAGCGCGGTGGATGCAGGGAGGCTCCGAGGGACCGGGCGATGCTGCTTCA
>NW_010536463.1:7522-16529 GCF_000687285.1 Phaethon lepturus | reverse complement strand
GTCTTTTCCAACCTTAATGATTCTGTGGTTCATTAAACCTCGGTAACTTGTGTTTATAAACTTCTCTGTGGCATTTCATTCAGAATATTCTATGATGGGACTTCAGCCTTAAGATGCATGCTTATGTACATTTCAATTTGTTAGTGTTTATTCTGTGATTGCTTCTCAGAAGTGGATCCACACAGTCTTAATGAGGTAGGTTTGGAAACGCAAATAAGAAAAGAGTTTCTGCTGGAATTTGCTTATACTCCAGAACTAATTGGTGAATGTTAATGAGGTATTTGCTTCCATCAATGAATTTAAAACTACTTGCATTTACATTTTTTTTTCCAAGAAAATTATTCTTGCCAAAGTACTGTAGTCTTCAGAGCAATACTATCTGAGCACCTCTGTTTTAATGTAACTCCATAATATCCCTCTGGAGAAGAAAAGTTTTATCTGTTTTAAAGGAGAGGGAATGGAAATGAATTCAATGACTTGACCAAGAGCCCACAGGAAACAACAGAGAAAGCTCTCTCTTAGAAGAGAAATAAAATTTTCCCTGTGACTCTGAAATCTCAGATTAATACTTGTAGAGCTGAACTAGCTTTCTTCATGTTTGAGCTACATATAGTTAAATGTTTTAATCTACAGGCAATGTTGGAACTTGCACGTTTATACCTCGCACAAGATGATCCTGATGCCTGTCAGCATCAGTGTTCCTTACTGCTGAAGAATGACCAAGATAATGAAGCAGCAACGATGGTATGTACTATTATACTAACCCTGTATCAGAAGTTTTTTGAGGTTTGTGTGTCTGCAATGAGATGTATCCATAAACTACTGCTTTTAACAAAGCCTACAGCTTCTGATTTAAAAAAATGGGAAAAATCCATTGCAACAAAGTGTTTTTCTGTTTATGCTGGATAATGACTCAATACGACGTTTCTAACAATCATAGCCTTCGTTCCATCTCAATGCAAAAATGTGTCTTTAAAAGTACTAGTAGAGGAAAAAGTAGTAGCTGTAAAACTGACTAA
Organism: Phaethon lepturus; assembly: GCF_000687285.1. NCBI lineage: Eukaryota > Metazoa > Chordata > Aves > Phaethontiformes > Phaethontidae > Phaethon > Phaethon lepturus. Next base: position 15,510 of record NW_010536463.1, on the reverse strand, counting down.
AGCATGGCTTAATGCATGTTCTAATAACAACTGACTATTGGTCAGAGAAGAAGCTCTTTTTCCAACACAGTAATGTTAAAGCAAGTATCTAAAAAACTTCCAGAAGAGAAGAACTGTGTACTTAAGGTGTTTTTACATCTTTATACAATCATAGTTAATCACATTTCTACTTAACAATTTTTAATCACAGCTACAGATTCTCTGGACGGGATGTGTATACTTCTTGACTTAAAAGATAGCTCAATAGACTGAGAGACTTTAACACGTTAGGAACAGAATTATTTTAAGATGGGAATAATTTATTTTCTCACAGCAGTGTAACATCTGGAATTTATCCTAAGGTGGTGCAAGGACAGGGTTAATAGCACTCTTAATATGTATTATTAAATCTACTCTTTATTAGCTACCTCTCAGTGGAGAGGAACTGAAGTAGCTTGTTTTACTTCCACTGCTGAAGTGGGCTATCATCTTTCTTTTTCACTAACTTTGCTTTTCTTATGTGCTTAATCTGCATTTATGGGAAATAAAATTGGGAGTAAAACTATACAAATAAACCCAAACATATTTGAAAGGTACATCAAAGTGTTTTATTCTCTTTTAATTTATACCTTAAGTGAAAAATTGAGATATGATCCTGTACTTGTTCATTATTATCTTGTGTGTCTGTATATAGAGAGTGTTTATTTTCCAGAAAGTAATGAAAAACCCAGTTCAGTTTACTTGTGCAATTCCTGCAGCACTTTAAAGCTGTAGTTTCAGCTCCCTACTTTGAAGAACTAGAGTTCATTATGAACCTCAATTTATAATATTTTGTTTTGTTTTCTCTAAATTTTGTCAATATTGTAGATGATGGCTGATCTCATGTTCAGGAAGCAAGATTATGAACAAGCTGTCTTTCATTTCCAGCAACTCCTAGAACGCAAGCCAGGTGAATATTCAGCAGTGATAGTCTTAATTATTTCTGATACATAGTTCTATTAAGATAGAGGAATAAATATCTAAAAAATACTTTGTATGATTAAAAAGAAATGTGCTATTTATAACGTAATGGATACTAAAAACGAAGACCATTACTGTATGTAAAAACATAAAGCTATGTAGGGGAAGATGAGAAAATTATTTCTCATAGACACACTAATTTGCTGCAATGTAATGTGCATCATTTACCTCAAGCTAAATACACCTAGGGAGTTATTTACTTGTAAATAACTTGTAAAGCACTTTCTCTTGTGTTTAAGAGATGCATGAAGATGCATGCAAGAACTGCGTGAACACAAAGCTAGTATTTTGTTTCAAGATTTAATAAAGCAAACTTGTCTCAGACAGGAATAAGTTTCTTTTATCAATTTTCAAATTATGACCAGAGAGAAAGCTACTAAAAACTGTAAAAATAGTACTATAATGAATGTAAATCTTTCTAGGGGACTTTGTGAAAGAAGTTGTAAGAGTACAGCAAATGTTTGAGTGCTTTTGAAAGTGAAGTGAAATTATAGTTATCTTTTATACAGGTTTTTTTAGAAGTACTGCAAGTATAGCTTTATCTTCATTCTTGTATCTGTGATTACTATGTAATATGGCTTATGTATTACACCAGATATCATCCTTATATGTGGGGAAAAAAAACAAGGCAGGTTTTTTTTTTCTTAAGCTATTCATACATCAAATAACTGGAATTACAATGTCCTAATTATTTGTATATTTAGATAACTATGCAACCCTCTCACGATTAATTGATCTGTTAAGAAGAGCTGGAAAACTAGAAGAGGTCCCAAGATTTCTTTTAATGGCTGAAAAGCATTCTTCCAGAACAAAGCTTGAACCAGGATTTCACTACTGCAAAGGACTGTATCTTTGGTACTTGCAATTATAATTAAATAAACCTTATCTTAATTATGTAGTACATATTTAAATTAACGTTCTTGTCATCAGTTATCATTCAAAGGTGTTACATATGGTGTGAAAGCACTACTTTCCTAATTACTTAAGGTGCTAGGACTTTAGGAAAAGTCTCCTTTTCTCTTCTGAAATACTTTCCAATGAGCTCCTCTTTAAAATGAAGCTATTTTATGTCTTACATACATCTTTCATAATTCCTACTTGTTAAAAGGGATATTCATGCTGGTTCAATAATACAATATTACTTATTTTCAAATTTTAGAATTTATTAGACTGGTTTTAGCCTGCAAAACCAAGTTCCTTGCAATAGTACGTGTGCTATTCAAATGTTGCATTATCAGTGTGTGCAAGTGTGTAATCTGTTTTTAAATACTTGTGTTTCTTCTTTTGGGTGGGATTTGGGGCAGTGAATTTTACTTGTCCAGTTTTAAATATTTTTACTATCTTCTAGGTATACAGGTGAACCAAATGATGCACTCCGGCATTTTAATAAAGCTCGAAAGGACAGTGACTGGGGACAGAATGCAGTCTACAACATGATTGAAATTTGTTTGAATCCAGATAATGAAACTGTGGGTGGTGAAGTCTTTGAAAATCTGGATGCTGACATAGGGTAAGTGACTGAAATAAATACTGCTTGGGTTCTTCTGTCATCCCCTTCCTCTGCTGCCCTTTAATAATGTGCATTAACTTAAATTACTAGAACTTTAAGCTCATCTAATGCTTTGAATATTCTATTTACTATATTGTGAGAGACCATCCTAGACTGTAATAAATCAGTCTGAAGCAGAAAATATAGAAGAATTTATCTGGAATCCTGGTCACTTGCAGTGTTAAAAACAGCTTGTTAGGTTGGAACTGCTGTCATTACAGAAGAGAATTGATGTAGAATGCCTATATAACAGAGAGACATCTTGTACAAAATGGTATGTCTTTAGCATGGAATCAGTACTAACTTGCGATTAATTTGGTGTGTATTAAAAAAATAAACTCTTACAAACACTTTCTTTCTGATAACAGTAATTCAACAGAGAAGCAGGAGTCTGTGCAGTTGGCTGTAAGAACAGCAGAAAATCTTCTGAAGGAACTCAAGCCTCAGACCATTCAGGGTCACATTCAGCTGCGAATCATGGAAAATTATTGTTTCATGGCAACCAAACAAAAATCAAGTGTTGAACGAGCACTGAACACTTTCACTGAAATAGTAGTGGCTGAGGTTAGTAACCTGTCTCATTTCCTCAGTCTTCTCTTTCACACTTACTACACTTGTTTTTTAACTAGTCTTGCAGTTTACATTCAGGAATAGTGGCATGTGTTAGTGCTGTTAGTGCTAAGGATTATTTTTTTTTTTCCTATTAAAGAATTTTTGACAAATATTAGATAAAAAACCCCATGCTGAAATAACAAAATCTTTTAGAAGTTTTCAGTTGGATTGCAAATTTATAACTCAACTAAATGCTAATATTGCCAGTTACTGAGATGTGAATAGGCCATGTGGTTTGAGTTGCTGGGTTTGCTTTTTAATTCCCAGTCTTGCCAGTAGCGTGTCTGATGATATAAGTCTATACAGTATCTTCATTCTGTAAGCAAAAACAATTAAATATAATTGCCTTCATGTACTTTATGGTAATTTGACAGAATTTAGATTCCAGGGCGAGATTATCAATCTGCTTAAAATTCATCCTTGTGATAGAAAGCTTCATAACTTTATAGCTACTTGTAATCATGAGTTTTAGGATTAATAATGAATACTCTTGCTACCAGCACCTTTCAACAGTTTTTATTTAAGCACACGTAGACATTTAGTCCATCAGAATGCCAAGAAATACTTAAGTTACTACTACCCATTAACTGTGTGGTGCGCTGCTCCCTGGTTGAGCTGTGTATACTGATGCTTATCTTGTGTGTAAGGCAGTCCTGAGAATCACAAACAAGATGTTCCTCTGCTTCCAGTACTGGCTTCCCAGTCCTGCTCAGAATTGATTTGAGGTCCTGTGAATATTGAATGTTTTTTACATGGTGACACAGTTCCAGCCAGAAGAATGCTCCAGTCTATTTAGTCTTCTCTCCAGGGTTGTAAAAAATATACAGTTTTAATCTCTTCAGACTTCAGACGTTATTGATCTATGCTATGTGTGACTATTGAGGGAGAGGGAGGATGAGCTGATCATTGTGTGGAAGAGGGGCTTTTGGTGGGTCTTTTTTTTTTTTTAACCCACTATGGCAAGCCTATTTACAGCACAACCGCACAAAGAGGTGTAGAGGCAGAATACCAGTAGTGAGCCAGGAATACTGAGAAAAAAGAAGCTTTTAAGTTAGTTGCTAGTAGAACTACTCTCTGCACTGAGGAAGTAGTTTTGGGATATAAGCCCTATTCTCATCTATGCCCCGTGCTAATAAAGGCAGGACTTTAAAAATCACATTTGCTCCTGCACTTCTTACTGCTTGCTTGAGGCTCTTGCATAGAATAGTGACTTTTAAGAATCCTGTTTGTTATACATAGCTTTTGGATATAAGTAGTTTAGACTTACATTTTTAGGAGGTGTCCATGTTACTGACATTTGACAGGCACTTCTAAAAGTAGAAAATAACACTTGTATTGTAACTTCAAGTGAGTTCAGTTTCTATCTCAATTTTGTTGAGATGAAATACCTGTGGACACTTTCAACGTATTCTGAGCCCAAACTTACATTCAGCCTCTTAATGATTTAACATAGTGTTATCATAATTAGTCTTACAGAAATAATCATAGCAGTAGGTGGAAAACATGTTTGTAAGATTTTCCTGAGATTTAGCTTTCTGTTTGGTTTTTAGATACCTGGTGAAAGTCTTATTTTAAAAAAATGTTAAAAGCAAAATAAAAAAGTACTAAGCAGTCGCTATGCTTTTTATTGCAGAAGGATCATATACCGGCACTTTTGGGAATGGCCACAGCCTACATGATCTTGAAACAGACTCCACGAGCCAGAAATCAGTTAAAACGGATTTCAAAAATGAGCTGGAATCCCATTGATGCAGAGGAGTTTGAAAAGAGTTGGCTTCTGCTTGCGGATATATATATTCAATCTGCAAAATATGATATGGCTGGTGAATTACTGAAACGATGCCTTCGTCATAACAGGGTAAGTGACTGCACATTAAAAGTAACCTTAGTAACTTTCTGTTTTAATTCATCTATATGTTTAGTTTTCCTCTGAAACATGATTTTGAAATGTATTTCTTTTTCCAATTGCCTGGTATTTTACTTATTAAGGAGAAGTAGACCAAAACAAGCCAGGAAACCAGCACCTTTACACTGGAAGGTAGTAAACCTGTGAATGCTGCTTAGTAATTTTTATTCATATTCTATAACTTATGAAAGCTTTAGCTGTGGTGACACGAAAAGCTTGAGTGTTTATGGAATGCCTGAGATGCATTTTACTGATTCTCGCAAACCTGATGAAGATGTAGCCATAGAAATTTTGGAGATCTGCTCCATTTTTGTAAGAGGTGTTATCTTCATATCTTAAAATATGTTTTTAAACATTTATGTTAATAAGCCTGCTACTATACTGGATTTTTTTTTTTTTATGCTAGTATTAATCCTTTGCTGTGACGATACTGTCAGGTAGATTGTTGGGGACGAGCTCTAATGTTTTTACCTCAGGGTTTTTGAGTAGGCAGACTACCCAATACTTCGCTTTGACTAGAGGAACAGGCACAGATCTTAGCTCTTGTGCTTATTTTTCATTTTGTCCCTTTCTGCTGTCCACATTTTTCCAGCTATAGACTTCACTTTCCTTCAAATGAGGCACATCCAGTAGGCAGCTAGTCTTCTGTAGGCACTATGCTGCAGGTTCAGGATACTGTTTATAGTGCACAGATTTGCTTTAGAAAAGGACCTGATGCTATATATTTCTTTTTCTGAATTCATCAGTGTAGAAGGTCGGGTTCATTATTCAGTCACATTTCTGCAACCTCCTTCAGAGATAGACTTTTTTTGAACTTGTACTCTTTTTATTTCCAAGTAAAAAATCAAGAAGCAGCTACAGCAGTTCTTGGTATAATAGTATCTTCTGCAGAGATGCCTCTTAAAATAGGATGTACTCAATTTCATTTTTACAGAAAATGAGTTTGAATTTAGTTAAGAAAAAATTCTACCTGAAGGTCAGTTATCCAGATGGCCAAGGGAAGTTGCAGAATCCATACCACTGGTGGATAAACATAAGTTATCTCCCAAAATAAGACGTACCTTGAAATAGATGGTCTGTTGAGCACATACGTATCACAAATGACATTTTGCTGCAGGAATTCCCAAGCAGCTCTAAAAATATAGCCTACCACATAATTCGTTTTCTTCTAAAAAGTTTGAGACACATTAGATGAACAAGCTGCACTTGATAGGGAGGAGGGTGGCAAATTCGAAGTCTGCAACTCCGGTTCCATAACAAAACAGCACAGTAAAGACTTTTCTCCAACTTGCATGCAACGCAGCTGAGCAGGAATTGTGCTATTCAAATAGATGTAAAATATCTTGTTAGTTCAGAAGACAATATTTTGTGTGGTATTCTCCAATTTGGAAGATTTGATTAGATTGAGAAAACACGTTATTGTGTGCTATCCCTGGAAACATTCAAGGTCAGGCTGGACGGGGCTCTGAGCAACCTGATCTAGTGGAAGATGTCCCTGCTCATTGCAGGGGGGTTGGACTAGATGACCTTTAAAGGTCCCTTCCAACCCAAGCTATTCTGTGATTCTATTAATTAGTTTTTAGGATTATTTTTAGGAGTCAGAATTGAATGATATACAATTTAAGTAAATATGGTGAGTAAAAACTTCGTAAAAGCCTAGTATCTTGTAATATGTTTGTTTTTATTTTAAAAGACTTAGGTTTGGTTAGTGAGACCCCAGTGAGCAGATTGTTTCTGTGAAATTGGGGGTTCTTACTGCTTACTCTTCTTGATTTTGATCTTTGTTTTGTTTATGACAAATGAGAGGGAGAGTATATTTTCATCCTCACTTTCCATGCATTCCCATACTGCTTATCCCAGTGTGCTGTGATGTGAAAGTTTTTCATCAGTAGATTTGGAAGCCTAATTGGAAATAGTGAAGTTAAAGATGGAATGTAATCTTACATATGAGCATATCTTTGCCTATGTAAAAAAGGTGCATATTTTCATAAAGGCTTCATTTTTCTCTTGAAAATATTTGACCAATATTTGGCAGCATGATAATATAAGCTTTTCACAGTAAGGCCATACGGTAGCTAGAGTTTTGCTTATTTTCCTGCTTTATGTACTAAATATAAGATTTCTGTATGAAATACTGTATCTTTCATGCTAACTTTGTTGTGGAGTTAAATTCATTTATATGTATGTGTAACATAAGCAAGGCTAGTATTTTCATCTAGTGCTTAATAGTTTTTGGAACCTGTTTTCCAGATACTTGTAACTTGCCACTTGGAATTATACAAAATGAAGTATTTAATCATTACTGTTGTCTTCAGGATATTTGTGTCTGTCTTTAGCTTTAAGTGGAAAATTATAATGTAAAACTGTTTCCAAAAATAAGGCTATGAAAATGCCTTTTTAAGAAAAAGTGAAATGAACAATATGTGTGGAAGATACAGCCCTTTCCTGCTGGACTTGAAATGCAGCTGCCGTAAGGTTATTACTAACTGAGAGAGGTATCTACAGGGTTCCTGGAGGCTCTAAACACTTTTGAAGGAGTAGTTGCAGTGTCCTCTGTGATGAACTCTGTACTTGATTCAGAGTAACTTAGTCTCTGTACAGAATTCCATATAACTGATTTGTATTACTGATGTTTTAAATCAAGACTATCTTGTCATCAGCTAGTATGAATATTACTTATGCTTTCCAGTTGTACAGATTTGAATAGTTTAAGCAATTAAACTATCGGTATTATTTTATATAAGCATACCTAAATAAAATTTTGAATACATTTTATATTTTGCAGTCATGCTGCAAAGCTTATGAATACATGGGATACATAATGGAAAAGGAACAAGCATATAAGGATGCAGCAATAAATTACGAGATGGCCTGGAAATATGGAAACCAAATGAATCCAACAATAGGCATGTATATATAACC
>NW_010536463.1:0-7491 GCF_000687285.1 Phaethon lepturus | reverse complement strand
GAATGAAACAGCTACCCTTTACTGGAAAAACTGCTTCTAATTTTCCATATAGATAGAGTATCACTGGTTTTCTTCATAAAACCACAGATGTTTAAAGGTGTACTCAACAGTCACTTGGAAAGCCCCTGTGTCAAGAGGTAGCGGCTTTATGATACGTCAGAAGTTTCTGCTTACTGTTTTAGTAAACTGAAACAGTTCTAGTTTGCTCTTTGTGAACAGCTTTCTCTGTAAGTACAGGATTTTTTTTTAATAACGTATTTATAGTAACGCAGTTATGTACTGTCTATAGTAGAGAACCTTTTATAATAACCAATACATATCTGATGGTAGCAGATCTTTGATTTAATTATTTCATTTTGAGAATTGGGCAAATTATTTATATGGATAAGGCTTTATATGTAAGGATTTTAAAAATAAATTATTTAAATGTCTTTAAATATAACTGGTTTAAAAAAGACTATTAACTGAGAACTTGGGATACTATTCAAGTTCCAATTTGGATGGTTAATTGAAGTCTGAACTAAACTGACACACTTCTAGACTGACTTTTTTTTTAATATAGGAAACCCTTTATGAAACAGATGCATAGGATAAAGTGCTCTTTCTTACTCAACACCTAGAGCCTATCTCTAGGTTCCAAGACTGGTGGTTTACACAAATTCTGTTCCAGGTTTTGGGATATGATTATGGCCCCTCAAAAAACATACTTCTTGCAGTCTTTAATCTGTGGTCTTGGTTTTTTTGTGCCTTAGGGATTTTTTTAGTGTTAGGGTGAGAGAGCCTCTGACATCAACTGGAAAACCAGTGTTTTTTTAACAAGATTGTAACTGTTATGCATATGAACTGCCGTACACGTTGTTTCTTTAACTGTAACTCCTGGGTGCTGCAATGGTTTGGTTCATAGTTTTATCTAATACGATCTGTAAATTAAAGTAGTGTTTTCTTAATGGAACTAAATGTTTTGTGGTTTAACTCTTGCTTTAATAACACAGTTAAAGATATAAAAAAGCACATGCATGGATGGATTGCCAAAACTAGAAGTTACCCTATGTACCGTGAGTTGTTAAATTAGGAGGGTCAAAGCAGAAGGAAGACTCGGATGTCAAAACAGAAATAAAAATGAATGAATGAAATCTGGCTTAGGTTACATGGGAAAATTGCTACATATCTAAGTATGAGCTTGGATGCAGTATTTTTACTAGTTGTTCCTGCTAATGTAGGTTGACCCATGAATGTCTTAGCTAAGATACTACAGTTGTTGATCAAATAAAACATATTAGAAGAAGTTTTAATAGTTAAAAGGTTTGATGTCTTGAGTTTGCAGAGAACATAGATCAAGACTTTTCTTTTGCTATTTTGAAACCCTCTAAGAAGGTAAGAATTGAGCAAACTACAAAATCATTTGATGTGTAGACAGGAGAATACCTTAGTGAGATTTAACTGTAGCGATAGGAGCCTTGTCCTATCGCTACAGGCCCTGCTAAAAAGTCTGTGCACATCTTTCTCATAAGCCCCGCTTAAGTACTAGAAGGCTGCAACAAGGTCTCCCCAGAGCCTTTTCTTTTCCAGGCTGAACAATCCCAACTCTCTCAGCCTGTCCTCACAAGATGAGGTGTTCCATCCTTCTGATCATTTTTGTGGCCCTCCTCTGCACCCTCTCCTACAGGTCCATGTCTTTCCTGTGCTGAGGGCAGCAGAGCTGGATGCAGGACTCCAGGTGGGGTCTCACCAGAGCAGAGGAGGGGGCCAGAATCACCTCCCTTGACCTGCTGGCCACACTGCTTTGGATGCAGCCCAGGGTACGGTTGGCTGCCTGGGCTGCGAGTGATCCCTCGTACTCATTTGCTAGGGAGGATAATATCATAAGTGAAAGGTCTAAAATTTCAAATTTTGGGGACTGCATGGTTATAACCCTTTTTCCCACAGTCCTGATCTCTGTCCCAGCTTATATACTTGAGCTATAACATTTATGCTGAAAGTATCAGCCTAACATGTTGCTATGTGACTTAGCTATTTCATGTGACTTTTTTTTTTAATCAGTGATCTGCTGACAGTGGAACAGAATAGCATTTTTAGTCCCTACTTTGTTATTGCTATCCTGATTGTTGTTGTTGTTGTTCTTTTGTCCTTTAATAATGGAATTGCCTTTAGAGAGGGACAGTGTATTGTAGGCCATGGTGAGAAACTCTGGGATAACATAGTAATTGAAAGAGGACAACCGTTATGTATGCTTTATAGTAGTACCTGCTCTCCGGAATAATCTCTCCTTTTGATTCAAACATAGCTATCAGTGTGTAAAAGACTTTTATTTACTGCTTGAAGTGACATTCAGTAGAAATTTTGATCTTTACAGGCTTAGATGAGAGAATACTCGAAAACAAACATACTAACTTTAGAAATATACGGTGACCAAAATAATTTTGAATGTGATATTTTCATTATTCAATACAGAATCTGAAATTGTTGCTTTCCCCCCGCCCCCTCTGACTTTTAGGATACAAGCTGGCTTTCAATTACCTGAAAGGAAAGAGATATGTTGATGCAATCGATGTTTGTCATAAGGTAGTGTTTTTATATGTACTTAATAGTCTGTCTACAGTAGCAACATTCTTTTACATAGTGATCCTTTTTTTTTGTTGAGTTTAAATTTCTAAAATACACGGCTTAACGTCAGAAAGATGCGCTATTTAATAAGTTTGATTAAATTAAATATCCTCTACATAATCTGCTTTATCCTGAGCTCCCTGGCCACCAAGTAAGAAAGAGATAAAGTGTGTCTCACATATGAACGCATATTCAAATGGCAGCACCTTCTTTTGGCCCTGTGGTTGCAACTTGGTAAATCCATACAGAAGTATAGCTGAAGAAGTTGATCAAATGTTAATATCAGAAGACACTGTTAGAAAGTAACTTCCAATATTATCTTTGTATGGGTCAAATGTAAATAGAGCAGATGAAGAATAAGAGGAAGGGCTACTATTACAGAAGCAGAGAGAACATTATGAATTAATAATTATTAGTATTAATAACAAAATTAATTATATTTGCTCTTTTGGTGTGGGAATAAAGATAACTAGAAAGGACAAATTGAATGGAAGTATAAGGAAGAGGAGGGAGTTGAAGGGCAAGTGGAAGAAATGGGTAGGGTATAGTTAGAAAGAGCCTGAGGAGTGAAAGCGTAAGAGCAGTTTATCATTGCAGAGAAAGTATACTTAAAACCCTGGAAATGTCTCCACAGGTCACTGTTTTGAATACAGGCATTTCAAGCTACCCACAGGCTTTAGCTCATGACTCCTCTGTCTTTCACACCAAGAGGACAGGGCAGTGTGAAAGGGACACAAGGTGTCTTTGATAAAGCTGTTCTTGACCTCCATACATGGTAGTCTCTAGCCACAGTTAAATATTTACGTATTCTTAAAACAAACTTGTGGTGGTGTTACTTTAGTTTTAGTATGTGTAAGCTCACTGATGAGGGGGGGATAACCAAACATAGTAGTCTTTCCTTTTAGACACGTAACTTTTGGGTTGTTTTGTCTTTTGGCAGGTCCTTGAAGCACATCCAAACTATCCAAAGATCCGAAAGGAAATACTTGACAAGGCCCGTGCATCACTAAGAACATGAATTATTTTTTTTTTATATAGTTTATGGAGTTGTTTGTTTAATCTGATTTTGGAAACTATGAATGGAATACTGCAGTGACAAAAGACCATATCAGCACAAAAGTGTTGTGAATATGATTAATTTAGTTATACTAGAGATCTGGATTATTTTCAAGAAAAATCTGCAGCCCTGAGAGAAACTATTTATTCTTATTCAGAAGAGAATACTGCTTACATACCTGCTATGTAAAGTGTCATCCAGCATCATAAAAAGCAGTGTCATCAGCTTTATAAAAATGTTTTAAAGCCTATAACTCAGTATTTTGTTTTGTCTATTTGAAATAGCACTCAAAACAACAGCCTATCCTAACTAGTGCAGATGCATTGTTAAGATGCTGGATTTCAGTTCATGTAAACCATTTATTCACAATTACAGTGTAATCTTTATTACTACAGGTGTATTTCTAAAGTACATTTTTTTATTTTTACATATACTATAAGCATACTTTATTTTTTAGTCTTGAGAAAACAGATATATACGTTGTTTTCAATGAAATAACATTTTTAGTGAAAATATTTAAAATTAAGATCTTATGTAAATATTCAGTAATGGCTTTTATAGATCATGCAAGTCTTACACAGGTTTTATTTTCTACTCATTCTGTCTATTATCTACTCGTCAGATTTCCATTAAGAGAAAATGTTTGACATTTTTAATTTGCAGTGTCTAGTCTTCCAACATTGTAAGTATAGACAGCACAATCGTATGTGCAGAAGTTAGCACTCGTTTTGTTTAATCCATATAAAACACATTTTTTGAGAAATCATCTTGATTACAGGGGATTATGATCTTGTCTCACATACAGAACATCACTGTGGATGTCCAAGGGAGCAATAACATACCATAAATGGATGAGAGGAAGGAGAAGGATCAGGGTTTTTCCAAGTGATGCAGAATTTCTTAAAAAACAAATACCTAACAAAAACCACTGTTACACTGCTGTATTTGGTTTTCAAACAGCACTTGATGTTGTGTGTATTTGACTAGAAAAGTGATGTTTTGGCATGAAAAGAGAATTCTTAATGCTAGTGATTAAGTTTCTTAAAACAACCAATTTCCGTTTCCTCCTTAGGTAATTTTTAGCTTTTCATGTTTACATTGTGTAAAGTCACTTTCATTTGATCTTTGGGTTTCTTTTTTACAACAACTGAATGTTAAGACTACAGAAGGGATCCTGTTTACAGTCATATCTAATCTTGCTTATCAATAACTGGGTGCTCTCTCTTGGGTAACATAATAGGCTTGTTTCCTAATTAGATTGACATGCATCATTTATGCAATGATGCTACCTACTGGTGGTTTCCAGGCTCAGCATTCCAGTACTTTTGAGCTGTTGGCCAGCTAAACTAAAATGAATAGATGTGTGTACAAGTTTTGTATGAATATTAGAATTGAGAAGACCCAAATAAGCAGCCTCTCCTTTCCTAGGGAACTTTGAAACTTATGCTGTAGCCTTATCCATTCTGTTTGAGCACTGGCAATCAGTGTGTACACCTCTGTCCTAGGCACAGTACAGGCTCCCTGTTTTTTGCCTGCAAGTTGTGCGGCGTGATAGAGCTCTGAGGAAGATTTAGGAGACTGAGGAAAAACTGATGGTATGGAGGTGGAACGAGGAACATGGTTTAGTGAGCATGGTGCTGCTGGGTTGATGGTTGGACTTGATGATCTGAAAGGTCTTTTCCAACCTTAATGATTCGGTGATCTGGAAGATGCTGCGGCTCGGGGGAACTGTAAGGAATCTGGGCTGGTGAGGGTCAGTAGACTATGAATTCTTAAACTATGCTGTTCTGGCTTGGTTTTTCCTCCCCAGTACTAAAAGCGTAAGACATAGGCCTTATCAAGGAAAACAACATTTCTTTGTATGCAGCCCTATTCATACAGGATCAGTGTGGTTTTGCTTCCTCAGTAGCACTGGAATAACATTTAGCTGAAGTTTAGAATAAAAATAGGTGGTTTTATATCAATACATGCAAGATGTCAAAAAAAGGCAAGACTAATCTACATCTGCTTTATTTTCTTTTTATCGTTACCCTTTCATAAGGTGGTTAATGGATTAAGTAATGACAATGATAAGATACAGAAATTTGTTGATAAAAATTGAACTGAGACTTTGCGCTTTTTGTCGCTAACTTTTAGTAGAGAGCTTTGTTCATATACCATGCAGGTAGAAGGTTTCTGAATTCCCATTAGCTGTCTTGAGCGTATCTAACTGCAAGTGTCTTTTTATGGATGAGGTCTTTAAAAGAAGAGTGCAAATGAGGCACATCTTTAGAATTTAATTAAAAAAAAAAAGAAATGTTGGCTCTAAATAGTCCTTTAGAGAAAATCTTGCTTTAATATAGTATTCCCAGAAGAAATAAATGGCCTTTCCATTTCCATTTTGGTTTATATAAGCTGATTTAAGTTTTTCTGTCCTTACTAAATCTTTTTTTACTTTCTCTGCAGAAGGAATGGCTTTGTTTCATTTCTCATTACTCCAACTAATTGAGAGTGTTAATTTCAGCTTTCCTTCTGCTTCTACAGTTTCTTACTTTAAAAATGCATGTCCTGTTAGCTTTTTTTTTTTTTAGACACTTTTTTAGGAAATGGTTTTGAATGGAAGAGGCTCGTGGGATGGAGAGGAGTCAGTAATGCCAGTTTCAAAGAGCTGCAGTCTTGAAGTGTGGTGTTGCTTAGTAACCCATCTCCCAGTTTTGCCTTTGGTGAATAAAAGAGGAGAGTGAAGCTGTGGTTTCTATTGATTCATTCATTGAAACTGGAAATCTAAGCATCTTGTAGCTATAGCAACATAAGCTATAGGTGTCTCTGCCTCTCCTCTCTTGCCCCCCTTTTCCCCTGCAGGTAAGGAATGCCTAGAATATCTTCTTGAGGATATGTAAACATTTTTTATAATAGTGTACTAAATACTTTGCGTTTAATTCCCTGCTGCTTTTTTCATATTTGTACCAATATTAGAAAGATGGTCCAGAAAGTATCATTAGGTAAAATAATTAGTATAATTAGCTAAAATAACTAAACTAGCAAGATTTATAGAAAAATAGAGTAGAAGTAATTTGCACTTTTTTCCTGGTTTTGGACTGGATTTGACTATTGTGAGTTATTTCTCAGATGTGGCTATGGCAATTTACCTGCCCTACTGCAGGTAGCTAAATTTGTTTGTGCCCTATGTATTATTAATATATTAATACTAAGTGCTAAATAGTTTTTGTTTAATTCCCTACTGCTTTTTTCAGATTTGTAGCAATAATAGAAAGATGGTCCAGAAAGTATCATTAGGTAAAACAATAATACAATTTGCAGTATGGCAAGAAATCAACTTGGAAGTGCTGGGCTGAGCCTGCCATTGTGCTACTTCTATTTGAAAGAAGGAGTAAAGGGAGACTGTGCTATATCAAGGGAAGTAGAGGCAAACTTCGTGCAATTATTACTTCTTTTTTCCTTTCCCTCAAAAAATTAAACCATGCTTTTGTAAGAAAGTGATTTTGTTTATACCTATCCCACTGGGAAAGGTTGCACGGTAAAAGAATCCTTTCTCTCAAACGCTGATCTCACCTCTAAGGGATTTTGTGTCCAGTTTCCCAGTAACGTGGGCTGGGAGTGCTTGGCCAACCACATCTTGCACATTTTGGGTAATGAAAAAAAAAAAAAAAAAAAAAAAAAAAAAAAAAAAAAATCGCAGCACCCTGCCGTGGTGCTTAAAATGCAATCTGTGGCTTGGATGTTAGAGCACAAATAGATGGTCGTGCCCCGCTGCGCTGCGCATTATGTAATTGTCTAAAAATTACATTTTGCTTTGGGTGCAGAAGGCGGCGGGATGGGTAGAGCGCTCC
>NW_010536462.1:0-4489 GCF_000687285.1 Phaethon lepturus | reverse complement strand
CCCCCGGAGCCGGGCGCCTCAACGGTCTCTCTGTGCTTCGGTTTGTTTGTGCGGCAGCGGGTTCGGACTCACCGTGAGGCGAACCCCACCTCTGACTCCGAGATAATTGCATCACCAGCAGAGAGCAGACCCTTACGTGTGCTTTACGACCCCGTTTTCCAGCACCCCGGTCGCTGCTGTTGAGCAATAACCCCGTCCTCGCTCCGCGGTTGATTGGGTAAATGGGTGCGGGTCGCCGTCCTCCTGCGTAGCCTCACAGACACACGACACACACCCCGCTGTTACCGAAGCAGCTTCTCTTTGCAAGGGATGAAAATGATACAACTCGCCATGTGCTTGAAAACCGTGACCCTCTCAACCATGTTAAGAGGCGTGTAATCGGCAAGCATCAGGGCCTTCCTAATGAAGTGGTGCCGTTCTCCCCAAGCCACAGAAAGTGTTGGCTAAATGTGCCTTTCTTCCTTTTAACAGATGAAAAATTCAGTCGTCTTCCTTAGCTTATTGACCTCCTACAAATACAGGAGAGGAGGAAATGGATCCCTTTCTGTCTCTAATAGCGTGATATTCACAACTTCGAGTTACATAGAGAATAACAAAATGGATTGAAATAATTACCGTCGACGTCTGCTTCTCTGTCTGTGTGGATGCAGCGTTTAGAAATTAGCCAAAAACACTTGCAAATCTGCATAACCAGTTGCCCGTGTTCCTAATGCTTTCAATTTATCCTAATAGACATTTAATGAATACTTTATAAAGCCTTAGATGGGGAATTTTAAAATCAATGGTGCTATTTTATGGCTGTTTGTATTGTCTTTATTTGGACGGTGTCGTAGCACTCCGATGCCCATCGATTTCAGGCCTTGATCAATGAAGCAAGGTCTCAGCTTAAATACATTGGCGCAAGGGAAGCTGGATCCGGGGGTGAAGGGCTCTGCCCCAGCCGAGGCACGGCCGAACTCAGGCTCACGGCTCAAAGGGCAGCGCCAGGAAACCCTAGACGGTGTCCTCGCACGCTCTCCTCTTACCTTGCGGCTCCTGCAGCTTCTGGGGTGACAACAATTAATTATCCTCCAAGCAGCTCTGCCACGGAGGGGGCAACCAGCAGATCCGTGCCCCGGTCTTCTGCTCAAGCTGACTCAGACCCAGGCTGCTAGCGACGCTCGGGTGTTTCACCCGCATTCAGGTCACGGGTATTCTCCTAAATATTAATAAATATTCACCTGAAAGCCTTGTGCCAGTGCAAGCTCAGCAGCACTTAACGTGTTGTGGCGACGATGCCCAGAACTGATGGATGGATATGAAGCTTGACAGCTTCTCCCATCAGTATCAGCTCGTTCGGTTCCACATCCATCGATTTCCCTTTTCCGTCTCCGGGTCCCTCCAGCCGGGCTGAGTGCAGGTGAACCCTGTAACGAAATGGATGAGGTCCACAGGCACACCGAGGCTTTTTTGAATGGGTTTTGGGGAAGACCTCTCTGAGCTAGGAGACATCGTGGGGATTTTTCCTCGGATTTGAAATCAAAACCAAATTTCAAGCCAACCTGAAATTTTTTTCCCCTGTCTGGAGGTGACGGCCAATTTCACTCAGTTTGTCAAACTGGGAAAATGTTGCATGAAGCGTGACTGTTTGTTGCATGATTTATCATGAATTTCCATTTAAATAATGGAAATTTGCAGAATTTAAACGTCTGTTGTGAAAGGGTCATGCAGCCTTGCTCTTCAGCCGATGTATCATTCATGCAACAGTTGTGAACCCTTAAAGCCATTTCCTGGCAACTTAGGAGGTGCCCCAAATGTTTTTCCGCAACAGAAATTTTAATTACATGCTGGAAATCAGGTTTCAAGACCAAAATCAGATCCCCTCTGATCTCCTTGGCTAGTTTGGGACTACAGGGTCTCAGTGTGAGGTAGGTGCCATAAACCAGAGCTTTGGTCTGGACAGAATTGGGCTCTGGATGTTTGGGTTTGCTCCCACCGTAGCAGGGAAGTTTCCTTAAGGATGCGCCTTATATCCCGCATTAAATTGCTTTATGTACAGTGCCAGCTCTCTGGGCACGCCAGGTGACGTGCATTAAAGCAATGCTGGTCTTCCCGGTAAGCTCATGGCTTCAAGGAAAACTGTTAGAAGCAGCTTCCAGCCTTCCCACAAACCTGCTCGTAGTTGGGGGGAGGGCTTGAGTACTTTCCCAGGTTTGGGTCTAGCCAGGATGATCCGGAGAGTTTACGCCCTTTGCTACGAGGCAGACCCTCCAGGGTGTTTGAGCGAAGGGAATGGGATAGCGTCAGCTGGGGAACAAGGGAAAAAACCATCTTTTGGGACCTAATATCACCAAACTGAATAGAAAGAGGTGGGTCGCTTCCCACCCGGGACAGGTGGAAGTTCTCGCTCAGCCAAGAGAAGCTGCTGCCTGCTGGGACCTGAAGCCACATCCCCTTTACCTCGCAGGAGGCCGTGGTGATGCGCTTTCCTGAGAGGTCCGCTTTACTTCGCATCAACCACTTGCAAATTCACACGGATGAGGACCGAAGTTGAGATGTCTTAACCACCGGACTCAAGTCGTGATCGCACGCACCCCCACGTAGATATCGAGTTGTTTCCAGCCGAGTGGAAGAGGTTTCACAGGAGTGGGGAGCTCCGAGTCCCAGAATCGCCCGAGGTCAGGATTTAGCTCTAGCACGAGTGACCGGGGCTTAAGTCCCTTCAGGAAGTGATGGGAATCATACTCAAGGCTTCCGCTGGGATACTGAAACTTTCAATCTTGAAAAGATAATCTTTTCTCATCCTTGCCCTTGTGAACAGCAGGCACCTCAGTCCTGCTGTCCATCCGCCCTCCTTTGCTTTTGTGAAACGCGCCTGCTCTGCTGGGCCACGCTGTTTCGCTTGGCCTGGGGGATTTTCAGGTTTTAGGCAAGAAAAACCCGAATCAGCTCATTTCTGAAATCTCCCTCTGCACTTTCTTAGTTCGACCAAGCAGCCGCTCTCTGTAGAGCCCTACTCCCATGTCAGGGCTGCGGCTCAGCTGCACCCCTCGTGCTAACGCATTGCTGAGGGTGCTAATTAGGGCTCCCAGGCTCAGCCCATCCCGCGTCTGCTGGGCAAGGCCAGAGCTCACACCGGGCTTTGCGCGAGCCCTCCCTGACCTGCGGGCAGCAGCTTTTCCAGCTGCCTCAGCCTGCCGCTGAGCTCCTCGCTGGCCGCCCGGCTTGTGCAGCTCTACAGCTGCCCCCAAAGTCCCACCCCAGAGACGTCTGCGCCTCCGCGTGGGGACCTTTCTGCTCTCGAGCTGCTGATGCCCTTCAGGAGCACGGGAGCTCCAAGGGCTGGACCTCCCTCCCTCAGAGCAGAAAGCTGATGTAGCTGGTTAATACTCTCCACCGTCCCTGCGCGTCCTTTCCCCTTCCAGCCCTCTGGACCTGTTCTCCCTCCAGCCCTTTTCTGCCTCCCGCATGGACATTCAAGCATTTTGGAATTCAAAGATCAGCCTCTATCTCCTCTGCCCCTCATCTCCAAAGTGCCCGCGGGGCACAGACCAGGTTAATCTGCTGGCTGCTAATGTCCCCAGTGACAGGGGATAAGAAAAGGGGCAATATGGGAAGGTCTGTGGGTCAGCCCACGGCCTGGAGGGCTCTTAACCCTTTCTTCCCCTGTGTCCCCCAGGTCCTGCCTGGAAGAATTCTGCCTGTCAGAAAGGACAATGAAGATTTGTGCATGAAGGTCAAATAAACCATCCCACTCAGATATTCTCCCCAACAAGTCCCTCCTCCTCCTCCTCCCTGAGAAATACTCTCTCCCATAGGGCTTGTTAGACACTTTCCTCTCCTATGGCTGCAGAGGATCTCAGGGGATCCAAAGACATTTTGACGCCTGATTGTTCTTGCCGTTTCGGTAAGAAGTTAGAAATCTGTGTCTGTTGTGTGTCCGAGTCTAAGTGCCTACCACCGCGGTGGAGACGGCCGTGGACTGAAGCCAGCCTCACCGGGCATAAGACTTCTGGTTTCCACCACGCGGTTGCCCAACAGGACGGCTCAGAAGTAACTTGCGCGTTAGGTGCAAGGACTGAGCCCACGTCAGAGGTTTTCTCCCAACCTGTGCTTCGCTTTTCAGCGGAGCGAGCTGCCCTCGCACGCCGCGTGAGCTCCTGCAGGCAAACCCAGGGGAGAGACGCTCCCACCCCGGGCGGCAGGCCCCCCCTACGGGCGGGCAGTCACCCGGGGGGTCTTCCCCTGACTGCTGCAAGGGTGCCCACGGCTGGGAAAAACGCCAGCCTCTGAGCGACCAAAGCATCAGGGAGCGCGCTGGGAGTGCTGGTGCCAGCTAGGACCAGAAACACGGGGTTAAAAATGGGGCGGTGGGAACAGGGTACCCGAGACCCGGGGCTGCTTTGACCCCCTTCCCCAGGAGGTGCGGGTACGCAGGCGCCGCGGAAGCCCAGGCAGCTTTGTCTCCTCCGAACGGAAAGAAACCTGCCGACGGGATAACCTTTCCCCG
>NW_010536461.1:0-2060 GCF_000687285.1 Phaethon lepturus | reverse complement strand
AGGAGAAAAAAAAAAAAAAAAAAGGACCACCACAAATTCATGGGATGGCAAAACCATTACCTGATCAGTTCTGACAGACCTTAGATCCCTGGGCTGTCAGTCAGAGCAAAGAAATTCAGCTTTCACCATGCAACTGTGGTAAAAAGCCATATGATACAGATTACCAAGAACTCTGAGTAAAAAAACCTCTTCCTCTCACCACATTTCTTCAGAAGGCCCAAACATTGGGTCATTGATTTGAAAGGACCCCAAAATGCACCAGCCACTGTTAGTATTGCCAGAAATTCCATGAAACAAAGGCTTCTCCAAGTTACACAGTCTAATCTTATGTCCTGTGTTTTTATAGCCAGACACTTCTGGTCACAAACAATGCTACTTTTCTAAGCCTCCAAAATATCTAATGCAGTACCTACTGTGCATATGTATAAGAACCGAACATCATGTGTATAATCAGTCTAACTCTTCACATTTATCTGTCACAGACTGAGAAGACCCTAGATCAGCACTGAAGCAGGGTCTCTAAATTCCTTCAGGGAGACATGACCCATGCAGTATAATGGGCAAAAACGTCATTAAATCAGTTTTACATATTCTCCAGTCTTCTAGCTGTCAGGCTATGCACAGTGTAGGACAGAGCAAAAAGATGTCAGTTCTGATTTTCATACACCCAACTTACATCATAAGCTGGAACCAAGGACACCCACATTCCCCTCTCCTTCCCCCCCCGAAAATACCTGAACCTGTCCATTATCTGCACTAAAATGTAATCAGTACAAATATACCATCAAACTCTAAGTGTAAAGATGCAAATCAAAAGTTCTTCAACGTGGTACAACATAAAAGTTTCCTGAACAAAGAGATGTTTTTAGATGGGATAATTACAACTATGTATGGACATGCTTGCATTTTGCTCTCTGTGGGGGCTGTGTGCATGCAGGGGAAAATACAAAGTTGCACTACCAAAACTTGTGGGGAACTCAGGCTTTTAACTAAGAAAAACATTTGTTTAAATACTTCCCGCAGGCAAGGTGTCAGCAGGAGCTCTGACCACCTACCCTTAAAGACTATTTGGGGCCAAAGTGTTCATAATAAACACAAACAAAATTGTACCACAACTGACTGACTCAAGTAAGCTGCTGATATCATTTAAGAGTGTTCTTTTTATTTTAAGTCTTTTCTGTACTAACACATATCTGAAAGAAAAATTCAAGCTATCTTCAAGTTTTAAAATAAAAGATTATTTATAATAGTTTAATCAATTTACCTGGCTTTGGAGCTGCCCGAGACCTGAGCATCTGGTGGGTTCTAAACATTCGCAAACACGGCATCTTTGCAGAATGAACCTTAGATGGTAATACGTTGCCAAAAACAGGAGTTGAGCACCCACTAACAGCAATACGCAGAAGGCTTGCCATTTCACCTAGACCTCAGAGCAGACTCCTCACCATGTATGAAAACCCTGCTGCACATGTAAAAACAAAGCAAGAATTATTAATGATACTAGATAGAAGTTTGTAAACTCAGCAGCTTAAGTCCAGTCAACTGACACTAGCCACGAGATAATCATTTCTCCCCACCTTTTCTTTCTAGCTAGAAAACAAAATGCACTGTTTTTCCAAACTAAGACAAATATCAAATTGAAGCAACAAGTCCATGAGAGAATTGACGTTACAAGTTGACCTACAGATTGATATTTCTGTGACTCAAGACCATATTCTCTTTACACCGTTGCTCTAAACAAGCAATGCAGACAAATGAAAATCTCCTGCACCCCAAGGAACCAGACAAACAATTCAAACCCCAGCCAGAGCTCCCAAAGGAGTTACCCTGAGCGGGACAGCAGCTTACAGGCATCAGAAGACATACCAAAACAGGCACTCGTGAGTGGGAAAGGCACCACCGAAGAAAGTGGGGCAGCGGGGAGCGAGCAGGAGAGCTGGTCCGCGCTCCCCGCCGGCTGCCGGGCCGCCCTCGCTAGCAGGTGGCTACTAGCTGTCGGCAGAGGAAGGGGCTCTTCGTCTGATATCCCGCCGTCCACGTTTATGGAGACACTAACGCGC
>NW_010536460.1:0-682 GCF_000687285.1 Phaethon lepturus | reverse complement strand
AGCCCAACCGCTCCATGATCTTCCCCAGTACAGAGGTCAGGCTGACAGGCCTGTAGTTCCTGGGATCCTCCTTCCGGCCTTTCTTGTAGATGAGAGATGATGGAGAGTTCATCCAAATGTGTTGGGAATCTTTTTGTCAGAGAGTATCAGCTAGTCTGACAGATAAATATTTCATTTGGTGAAATTACTTATGGCAACTGATCCTAAGTGGTAGCAACTTTTGGATATCATTCTAGATATCCTGTAACCTAGCTGGACACATTCTTGTGGCTTTCATAGGAAACTATTTCTTGAGGAACATTCATCACATTTCTGAAAAATTATGGTGGCATTTGAGCCAAATCTTGGTCTTGAATCTCAGCCAATGTTTTCTTGTCTTGAAAGAGCATTGCCAATAAAAAGTAATTGTACAACTGACAGAACCTCTTTTGTTGCCTCCTAGGAATAACCATAATTCACAGTCTGTAATGCCAAAAAGGGTCTCCCTGTGTACATATGCTACTCTTGGTAAATTTTCTGAGTCATCTTAGGGTTGATTTGATGGTCTTCAGTCCTCCGCCTCAGAAAAAAAGTGGTATTTCCCTTTTTATAAGTAATTAATCCAGCTATTAAGAAATAACTACTGTCCAGCTATTTAATCTGGCAGTGGAGTGGTTTACAGAATCACAGAATCGTTAAGGTT
>NW_010536459.1:10256-31303 GCF_000687285.1 Phaethon lepturus | reverse complement strand
TTGTTGTGACCCAAGTGTAGGACCTGGCACTCAGCCTTGTTGCACCTCATACAACTGGCCTCAGCCCATCGATCCAGCCTGTCCATATCCCCCTGTAGGGCGTTCCTTCCCTCAAGTGGATGAACACTCCTTCCCAACTTGGTGTCATCTGCAAACTTAGGAGGAGGCACTCAATCCCCTCATCCAGATCATTGATAAAGATACACCACTAAAGTTTGCACACCCAGTAATGCAGCAGTAAAAGGCTTTATTCCACGTTATAGCAGATCATTGCTAAGACCTGTGGAAGGAATTTTTCTCTTTGTCCCTCCTTTTTTCTCCTTCTGTGTGGTGGGCATAAATCTAGTGAGAAAGAGCCTTACAAATGAAGAATTTAGCTTCATATAACCTGACTAGGGCATTCTGTGACACTTAAAATTCTTCAGAGGTTGGGCTTTTTCAGAATTGCACAGTTGAAATTAATCCTGTGGAATGAAGGAAAGTATCCAAATGGAAGATCTGATTCCACTTGAAAGACTGAGAATGCAGTTAAGAGTATCTGTAAACAAGCATCCTGATAATATTCCATTTTGACTTTTGATCTCCCGCCAGTCTGAAAAACTCCTACGTTCCATTGCTTTCTATTTTATTTTAAAATGAAAATTTAAATTAGGAAATTGATTAGCCATAAGAAGTAAGTTTTATTATGAAATTGATTAGATTTAGTAAATTCTTGGTAAACAGAACCAAATGTCTGTGTGAATTTTTTAAATGACAGATCTAGGTTATTTGGCCATGTTTTGTGTCTTTCCTTTCCCGGAGAATGGTATTTAATAAATTGTGATGGTAGCAACAGGAGAGGCAAAGGCTGAAAATTCCAGGTAAAGAAAGGAAAAGTACTTAGTTTCCCAGGAGTGGGTGAAGAAAAGCTTTGTTATTGAGCCAAATAGTAAAATGAAAGTAAACATAGAAATGCTTATGAAAATGAGTATGTGCACACACTCTATTAAACTTCAGCATCTGTAAAAAGCTGATGTGAGTATTAATGTTTTCTGAAGGTACTTGTGCTCAGTCTTCCACATGGTTGTTCTTGTAGAGCACCACTTGAGTGAGCATTTCAAGAGGTGATTAAGCTTATTAAAGCTTGAAGGTGGTATATTGATTACTTTTGTTTTTCTCACAACCCTTCCAGCTCAACCCAAGTGTAGTTTTTCCACAGCTCTTGAATAGGTGTTGTTTTCCTATTCCCTTTCCATTACTACTCGTATTTTGCTTGTAAAAATAATTAGGTAGAGGAAAAAGAATGGTTTATAAGCTGCAGTGCATGACTGGTATAATAAAGGAGTGGGTATTAGTGGACAGTAAGTAGACCTTACTTATTCTTCACCTTTAGAATGCTAATAAATAATGAAAATTACCAGAAAAGTGTACTCAGTCTATATTTTTACAGCAGAAGAAAAAGAATAACTTCATGAATAATATTGTTCTGCTTGTTTGGTGCATGCTTAATGAAAATTAGACAAGAGTTTCATTTAAATACTGGTTTAAATGTAACATGTAGAAACGTTTTTTCAACAGGTACCAGCACTGTTGAGCAGGAGTCTGATTGGCAAAAATTAAATGTAGTTTATGCTTTAATAGTCACACAGCTGTTCTGAATCCTTTTTACTAATTGATATTTCTTGTTAAGTTCTTGTTTGCAGGACTGGAGAATTTTCTCCAAGTTTTTAGGGTTTTAAAATTTTTCTTAGGAGTTCTTTAGACAATGACAAGGAAGTAAATTTTGGGGGAAGGGAGGGAAATCACAATGGCCAATCCATTGCCATGTCATAAATGGACAGCCGGGGGTGTTTATTTAGTGTTCTCTTTTCCTGTTCATAATGGTGGTGTCAGATTCTTTGGCATGCATTCTTCTGCAGTCCCATTCTGTAGTGCTTGATCAGTATGATAGCATATCAAGGAAAATTATTTTGG
The DNA here is from genome assembly GCF_000687285.1 of Phaethon lepturus. Taxonomy (NCBI): domain Eukaryota; kingdom Metazoa; phylum Chordata; class Aves; order Phaethontiformes; family Phaethontidae; genus Phaethon; species Phaethon lepturus. The sequence continues at coordinate 29,350 of NW_010536459.1, read as the reverse complement.
GAACAGTATGCATATCATGTTGTATACCTGTGGCGTGTTTTGCAAAAAGAGTTACTCTCTATCTATTTACTCTCTATGAAAACACTTATTTAAAACACATATTATCCTAAGTGGTCCTTTTTTAGTCTAACCATCATACCTTACTGGAATCTCTCTCTCTCTAGATTTAAGATCAACACAATGTTTAAAAAAAGTCAGATTTTTATAAAAACAACCACAACAAAAAGTAAAAAAAAAATTATTTTGTCTTGAACAGATTGCTTTCTGCTATTGGAAGGGTAATATTGGTGGGAAAAGTGATGATAGATCATTTAAAAATGTTTCTCTTTGCTTTAGGGAGGTATATCATACAAAGCGAATGCAGCACGTCATCACTGTAAAATGGACTTCAGATAACAAATACATTCTGTGTGGCTCAGATGAGATGAATATTCGTCTGTGGAAAGCTAATGCTTCTGAAAAACTGGGAGTGGTAAGAGTTGCATTTTGCTTTTTGTTATCAAAAGACAAGATGTTTGGGATTTTATTGTTGTTATTAGAACTGGTTAGCCTATTCAACTTCTAAAAACTAGTTTCTAAAGGGAAAATGTACAATTTTAGTTTGACACTTGTATTTAATTTGAAAACTGACATATGCAGTATAAGTTCATTGCATTTACTACATCTTACAATGATAATAAAATTACATGCCTCGTTATTGCTACGCAAGGCGACTTTTTTTGGGGGGTTCTTGTTTAATGTTAACAATAATCATCAGTTCTAACTAAACCAGATTAGAGTTTTTGCCTGGGTACTAAGGTGAGAATTCATCCCTTTGCACTAGAGAAGCAGCAATAAATTCTGGTTTGCCATACCTAAGTCATTCTACTGAAGCTTAGGGTTACTACTTTTAAAAATTTTGACTGGCATGCGACTGGTTCATGTGCAGTTCATACTGTGATAAACATATGCATTGTAAAATAGACCATTTGCACCGGTGTATAACTGAGATTGTCATTAACCTATTTAACTCTCAGATACCAAGTAGGCAAACTAGTGTGGTGTCTGGAGTCCATTTAATTCAATGTAAGTCAGTTTGGTTAAAGTGTTCCTAGTAGGAGAGACATCAGTCTAATAAGATAAATGTCTTTTTGGTTACAGTTGTTCAAATGTTTATGTACAGACAAAGCCAAAATGTTCATTGACAGTTACCACTTGCATATATTCATCTGCACAGTTCTATTAAAGTATTGAATGACTTTGGAGAAAGAATTTGACACTTTGTCCACTGGGAGTAATCCCTTCACGTAGCTTTATGTTGTTATGGTGTTTTGGAGGTGCTTACATTGCTTTTTCTGAGCCCATCAGCACAGCTGTCAAATAATGCGTGGGGGTATTTCTGCTTGATCTTGTGAAAGATTGAGGTGGGAGGAAAGGAAAGCTGTAATTCAGGGAACAATATTGTACAGTTAAGGGGATGGTCTATTGCATAAGATATGTCTAGGGCTGCTTGTGATTACCTGAAGCTCCATCAGGTGAATAGTATCTGCATAGGAGGGAAGCAGAGTGGAGCTGTGAGAGGTGGCAGGTGAATGGGAGTGGTAGGAGTATGTAAGGCTACAGTGCAGCATGGGATGATTTATGGACTGTTGTGCACTGTGAAGCACTGGATATGGAGTAACACAGCTAAAAGAACGTGTATCTTTAGCCATGGCCCACCATAGGTATTGGAAAGTCTTTAACTTCCATCTTTGCTATAGATAAAAAAACCCAACTTTGTGGCCTATACAGTATTTGTGGTTACAAACTATTATTTAAGTTTAATTTATTTAATGGAATAACTCTTATTTTTTGTTGAGGATGCTATTTTTTTTTTTCTGTTCTGAACTGATTCTTGGGATTTTCCCATGTAGTGCTACAGTCAAACATAAAACATTTATATATACTTGCTAATTCTAGGGACTGCACGGAGCTCTTTATAGGCTTTACTTTTTGATTTAACTGCTATGTTGAATTTGCTTAGACAGTGCACTATTTATTGGGCAGAAATATTACCTGTTTTCCTGCTGTCGTATCCATGTGGTCATGGCAACACCCTTTTCGCTTGGTTTTACAGTATTAGCTGAAACTTTCTTTATTTACTATATTCATACTTCGTACAAAAGGAGCATGCTGTCTTTCTCTAAGATGTTCTACAACAGAATTGTGTGGTATTTTTGACATGCATCTTTACTTCGGCTGTCAGCTCCAAGAGAATTAAGTTAATAGCTATCTGTAACACACAGGTCAAGTGGCATGTGGTTTTTTGTTTGATTTTGTTTGTTGGTTTTGGTTGGTTGTGGTTTCTATTTTTTTACTATCAGAAATGAAAGTCATCCCACCATCTAGAATACAAAACTTGTCATCCTATTTTAAAAAAAAACCCACCTTGCAACATCAAAAGATATCTTAGGAAAGCAAAAGTATTTAGAAATACAGGAAGGAGTTACAAGGGACATAGTGAATTATGCAGAAAAACTGCTGTCATGTCACATGGATGACACTAATGAACTTGTAAAGAATTATGTTGTAATAAGAAGAGATGTTTCACATCCCCATATCTTGGGTGGAAATGTGTTCAAGCATGATGCTGTTGAAGCCTTGAATTTAGCAAGACACAGAACTTGGATATTAAGTTAGTAGCTGTCTAAAGCTGCTATAGTTGTTAAAAAAATTTTTTATAAGCACTGTGAAATTTTATTTTTCAGATGTTCAGAGAATAACTGTTGCTAATAGAACTTAAGAGTGGAATCTTTATGGCTTATATGTTTTTGGATATACCTTGGAAATGTTACTTGGATTCAGGCAGCTCTGCCAATCCTTGTTTGATCCAACCTGGTAGTTCCTGTGATTCTTAACATTGCAACTGCTAACGGCTATTTATCAAGTTCCACTGTTTTTCTTTAGTACCTGCTACTTCTTTTTTAGAGGATTGGTGTTCTTATCTTTATAGACATATGCTTGCTTATCTTATAAACGTCCAATTCTTCCATAGTCTGTGGCTATTTTTTGAATATTTTGAATATTCAAAGCTGAACATTCAGTAATTCTGTCGGAAGTGTCAGATGTCTTAAATGCTTAGTTGCTTGGTTGGCTGTTTTTCTTTGCTGAGAAGATTTGATTGAATGACTCATCCAAAGGTCACTGTATTTCTGATATAATGCTAACATCTTGTAATACATTGTATTTTAAGATGGATATTTTTGGGGTGGGGGTGGATAGAAACCAGTATCCTGAAAGAGAAAGAAAGATGGTAATCGAACTTTTGTTTTTTCCTTTGGTGAGTCTTACTTAGTCTTACTTGTTTTTAGCATTGCTGGGTTCCAGGGAAGTTGTAGTGAATATATAGCACTGATGTTGTGACTGATGAACATTTATCCAGTTGGAAGGTTGTACTCTCTGAACTGTGGCTACCCTAGCAGTCATCAGTTCTGACATGCATGTTTCTTTTGGTTTTTCATTAATTTGGCATTGCTCATTACTTTGAGTGAAACAAAGTGAAACATTAAAGTAAGAATAAAAGTCTCTGGAGGAGCCAGAGGCATGCTGTGTCTCCACTCCAGTGACAGTCAAGTCTGCCTGGGTTTTACATAGGGGTAACAAACCCCAAATCTCTCTGTTGGAGCTACTGCAGGAGCTGCTTTAAAATAACTTGCAGTATTTAGGTTTTTTTATTAGAAGTTCATTAAATAACAAATAAACATTATTAAATGGGGCTTAACAGGTTTTGTGTTTAAAGCAGTAAACATCTAGTTTTGCATGGCTAGAAGCAAAAGAACCAATTAAATATGAATTTTGAGATACTCCAGACTGTTCAATACTGTACATAAAATATGACATGTAAAGATGTTTGAGGCTTTTGTACCTGTGCAAGGTTTGGGATTTCTGAAAAGGTAAATGATTTTGGCTTTTGAGGAAAAGAGGAAAATAGAGCCTCATCTGTGTGAAAAGGATAGAAAAGCAGCAGTAATAGAGTAGGTTTCAGTTAATAAAATAGAATTAATTTTATTAATACAAAGAACGGAATAGAGTGGGGTTTTGAATTGTAGTCAAGCAATGTACCATCAACTTCAAAAAGCTGTATTGTTCGTCAGTCTATTGACACATTAGAAAAAATCTACACCTGGAGTTGTTAGAGTCTAAATGCTGAGTAACATTACTTCTGTGAGTAAGAGCTGCAAAAGTTGGCGCTGTTACATTTCAAAGTAGTTAAGAATTGGAACAGAGCACTGGACAATTGAAGAAAACTTTCTGCTTGGGAATGATTTATACTTCAATACGTATAAAACTGGTGTGAGGAGTGTAACTGTGGTGGAGCATAGGTTTGCTGCTTTCTTACGAGATGCAGAAGTAACAGCTTTTGAGTAAGGACCGAAAAAGATGGGAGAAAGGGCAGTTACAAAGTCTTGGTTTTGATCTAGAAAAGTGCATTAGCAGGACCGCATGCATCAAAACTGAGTAATTGTGTATTCTTTCAGTTTGCTTCTAGTATACAGTTCCATTTTGTGAGATAAGGCTGATAACAAGCAGTACCAGATATTGTGTGACATGGCATTTGTTTTGTAGTGATTTTTTTTTTTGTGTGTGATTCAGTGCACATGTAGCTTCATCCCTTTAGCTACCAGTTTGTGCTCTTAACATCTACATTACCTTTCTTTTGTCATCCATTTAGATGTAAAGAAGCCATAGGTTTTTGATCCAAGGAAACAATGAGTAATAAACTTTATGGCAATAAATTTAGAAAGGGGTTTTCAGCAGGGCAATGGAAAAAAAATTAAATAAAAACAAGCTACGGTGTAGAAAATTGCTGGGATACGTTTATATTCTAAAAATATGTTGCATCTGTGCTCTGTCTGCCCTAATGTAGAAGGACAACCTGGACAGGATAGATAACCAGTATTCTCATGCTGAATTACAGGAATCTGATAGTGTGGAGTTTTAAATACTGCACAGTACAAATACAGCCTCCTCTAAAAGGCGATTTTTTTGTTAAAGGTGGTTTTAGCTCTTCAGTCAGGGCTCTGGAAAAATGCTTACCCTCCTCCTGCTTAGATGGGAAAAATAACCAGCCTCTATCATCTGGAGGGAGGAAAGAGGCATAGGCAGTTTATTTGAGGACACATTTCCCTATTTCTGACAACTTCGTTGCATTTTAGAATTCTTTTTCCCTCTTTTTCACTCTAGATATTTTTTGTGAAATACTGCTGCAGTAGTGGCACGAATCAGCTGTCTTTCTACCACATAATTTCTATTTCCTTCATATAGGAAGTTGCACATAGACGTTTGGAACGTATGAAAAAAAGGATCATACATCATCTTTCAGCATGTGTTCCACTCATGATGTCATACAAATCCTAATTTATTACATTGTGGAGTGTTCCAGTCCCTATAAACAAAATATCTAGTCCTGCTAAATTGTGTTGCATTTACAGCATCTTCTCCAGCTCAAAGCAGAATGGAAAGTAATGCTGTTCTCTTCAGCTGTTTACTTTGACCTTTTTAAAATGACTTGCAAGAGAGAGATTGGAATTCAGTGCATTATTGCAGTCTGTTTTCTTAGCTATCTGCTATCCGTCATAAATAGACAGAAACTTGTCATTACTGCAAAATTTTCTTTTACCATCATGTAGATGAGGGCGCATTTAGCACAGCCTGGTGTATGGGGCGTTGGCATTCGGTAGTTGGATGGAAAGTCACCAGCTATGTGCCTTTCTATATACCACACTACACATAAAAATGAAATCAGACTCAAATATAACCACTGCTTAATCTATATTAATTTTTTAAATAAGATATCCTGGATGTATCTTTAATTTACCAAGATTCACCTCTTGTCTGTAGAATCATCAAGGTTATCGGCAGCAATTTGCTTTTCTTAAATTAAAGGGAAATCATTGCATTTAATTAAAATAAAAGCTCTTTAATTTGGATTATATTGGCAGTTTTCTGCAGAGTGGGAACACTTGGGATTTCTTGAGGGTGAACCAGCTATCCAGCCTGGATCACTAGAAAGAATTTCAGTAAAGGGTGGTGATGGTGGGGTGTTAGTTTTAGTGGGTTAAGATTGTAAAATTTACTCAATTGCAATTTGAGAGGTCATGATAAATGTAAGTAAAGCAGAAGGATTTTTTTTTTTTTATGAATAAGAGGGTGTGGAGAAACTGAGGTTAAGAGTATTATGTGTCTCTGATACCTGAATAAGAATTTTCTGAGTGATGAGCAACTCTGCATCTGGTACCTGGTTTCTTTATTGTCCCAAAGGAGAAACTCCTTTGCCATATGTTTTATTGTTTTTACTTGCTTTTCAGACCATAAATGGTATTTTGGGCCAAAATTACCTGAGTATGATATTTATTTTTTCAGAATTTATGAAATGTTTTAACAGAAGTAACTTCTAAAAGTGACCTTGAGTAGAGAAGAAATAGCCAATTGCTGATTTCAAAGGAGAACAAAGCAAGTTTCATAATAATGTAGGTGAATTTCCAAATTTTTGTGTGTGTAATAAAGTTGTTGGTTTGGGGTTTTTTTTATTAGTGTCTGAAAGTCAGGTTCTGGTTTTTTCTTGACGAAGTAAGAAATTAGTGAAACCGAGTCAGTTGCAAAGCTGAATGAATAGAAGTTGTCTGAACTACTGTTTTGCTTTTAATACTTTAGCTGCTGGTAGCAGTGGATGAAGTAAATGTGGGAGGGTGAAAGGCTTGTGCCACTGCTTGTTAGAGAATATGAAAGGTTTTTAGATGTCTGAAATACTGGAGTTATAGAGTGTGTTTTGGCAGGGAGGGTAGGAAGATGAGGGTAGGATTATCCTTTGTTAATGTTAAAAGATTTTATGTTAAAAAACACTAAGTGGCTTGGGAGTTATGGACTCTTTACCCCTAAAGATTCACTTGCTGCTTTGGTCAAATGAAAGCTCGCTAGACAGAAATGCATCTGAAATTCCCAGAGACCCAAGCAAATCCAAAACCCTTAAAAACCCATATCCCTCGTGAAGCAGTGCATGCTTTAAACAAAAACACGGTGCACACAGGTTTTTTCCCTTTTGATAAATAAGCACTAGGACCAAAGGAAATGTGCCTGGTTGGGGGGAAAAAAAAAAAATCCTCTGCAGGTTAGCTGTCAGGAGAAGGCGTTTCTCACTTTCAGTGTTGTTAATGGTGGCTCAGACATAATTTTAAACATGGATACAGTTAAAGTCTTTTGTGGTAATACTAGCTCACCTGTATTTCATGTGTTTGTGATACTAAGATATTTTTAGTTGTGTGATGAAAGTTGGAACTCCCTGTGTGCCGTATTGCCAAGCTAATACTTGAAATCTGATATATACACTGTGCTTCCTAATGGATCAAGGAGCTGGGTAAGATTTAGGCCACCTAAAGAGCTGTCTGTAGAGCTGTTCATGAAGACAGTTCATTTACAGCATTTGTACTTACACTGGCTAGGGATTAAAATGCCTGCAAATCTTTGTTTCACAGCAAAAGTTGATCATCGTCAGAGGTTAGGAAAGCAGGCAGACTGATCAAAGAGATTTTACTGTCAGCTATTTCTATTCTCTCTTCTTTCTCTACAGCACATTAAAAACTGATTTTCAGGGCATAAATTCAGTTACTTTGCTGAACTTTGAAACCTGTAATAATGTTTTGTGTTTGAACATTGGGGTATTGTTGAAATTATAGTTTTTTAATACTTACCTATCCTAATGCTTAAGTTCCTATGGTTACAGACATTTGCTATAAGGAAACAGTTTGAACAGTTAAAATTTTGTTTCGCAGAGAAAATTGTGACACTTAAATCCTTGTTCTTTTACAACATGTTGGTGTGTGTTGTTTTCCCCGTAGCTTGCACCACGAGAGAAGGCAGCTATGAATTACAATCAGAAGCTGAAAGAGAAGTTCCAGTTTCACCCACAGATCAGACGCATAGCTCAACACCGTCACTTGCCTAAAAGTATATATTGCCAAATCAAGGAGCAACGTATCATGAGAGAAGCTCGTCGGCGAAAGTATGTCTTCCTCTCCTGGCTTTGGTTTCTCTTGATCTTAATGAAATGCATCACTGCAGTGCTGTAGCAGCAATGTATGGGAATGTTAGAGCTGTGTACGAAGAACAAGTATGAGCTACTTTTAACAACTGAAGAAATGATCATGAACGACTGGATTGATTAACCTTTGGTTATAAGGAAAATGCAGACAAGTGCCAGGATCAATGGCTGCTTCCCAAAACTTCACTGAAAAAATGGGAGCAAATACCATGTTGGAAGGAGCCACAATGCTCTGTTAAGCATGACATGATGCAACATTGCAGTGGAAACAGAATGGGCTGTTTTGGGTGTGTGGAGCTTTTGTTTTGGTTTTTAGTGGTTGTTTTTGGTTTTGTTTTTTTAATGCCAGACTCCAGGATGAGTGTTTTCCATCACCTGGATCACTGCCATATTGGAATTGCTAGGAGCAGAAGGTGGTATACTTTGCTGTAGCCGTTAAATTAATGGTAAAACCAAAAAGTGGTTGGTAGATTTTAGTTCTACCTGATCAGCAAATCCTGTTGACATGAAACCCATGTAAGCTGAGCTCCCAGGAAAAGGCTTCCTTTGAAACTTCTCTAAATTAGCAAATTTTAAAGTTATTTTTCAAAAGCACAATCCTCCTTCTCAACAGAGGAGGTACGTGGCTTTTGATTAATAAAAGCAGAGCAATTCTTAATTTATTTAATTATTTTTTTACTTGTAGGTTATCTCCATCAGTAGCTTAAGGAGGAAGCTGGTATTTTTTAAATCTTTGTGCTGACTACCGAACTTCATTTTTCTGTTTTTTTGTTTCTAGGGAACTGAATCGTCGTAAGCACAGCAAACCAGGATCTATACCATTTGTGTCAGAGAGGAAGAAACATATTGTGGCAGTAGTGAAATAATTGTTTTCACGCGTACAAAATGTCACAATGAAAGAAAATGTCATTATTGAATGAATCCACTGTACAAAATTTGATGGGTGTTGGTAAGACAACATGTGGCCCCAGAAATGTGGCTTTTCTTCGAAGTATACACATGCTTTGATTTCTCAAGTTATCGTCTGCTGTGGGTAGTTGTAAGAATTGGCCCTGTAATCTTTTATTGCCATTTGCCTGTCTGATGTCACTGGCCCAATGCTGTATATTGCAGTGGAGTTTGACCCTTTTGATATAAGCAGATAAGTTGGCAGTTGGTGGAGAGTATCTATAGTTCCAATCCTATTCCTCAGTACTGTTATGACAAAAGAAGGATGAAATCAATTCAGATTCGTCAGAGGCAAAAAAAACTTTGTTCCATATAGAGTTATAAAATCAGTTGTCCTTATGCTGTTTTTGTCCTTTTTTGTTGTTTTGTTTTGTTTGTTTTTAAACAGATCTAATAAAGTATACAAGTGACCTTAAGGCAATGGACTAGATCTTGATTATTCCAGCTGAGAAATATACTGCATTATACTTACTACAGTGTGATATACTATTTTTCTTTTATGCAAAAGGAGTTCAACAGGGATGTCAGACATCTGTAAGCTTATTTATAGTCTTGTTTTGTCTTCATAACTATTGTATAATGACTTGACAAAACTTCAGACAGTTGAAGTTGCTAATATTAATAATGACATAGTTGAATAAATACCTTCTCTCTTTAGCTTATTTAAAACTTCTAAAACCGGGATGAAAAATGACAAAAACCCCAGAAACTTCTTTAGGTGAGATTTATTATAAGCCTTCTATTTTAAGTTTGTATAAAAAAAAAAATAGCTTCACATTTCACAAGGTACCTGCAGCCCAAAGTTCTTTTACTGTTTGTCAGGGAAATGCTCTGCTTCTCTTCCAGTGGGATAGACTTAGCGTTTTACTGAAGATACTAAGGTGATCAAAAAACTGTGCTGGAACTCATCTAGGCCTTCTAGGCTGAGGCTTCACTTGAAGAAATATGAGATATTTAATAAGTGTTGCTTAACATTTTCCGTACTAGAGGGTTTTTTTTAAGCCTTTGTGCTACTATGCAGTCTGTAGCTACGCTCCTGCACCTCCCCGAGTTTATGCACAAAAAATTTATGAACTCAATTAGAGTAAACCTTATTGTTTAACTTTTTTTGTTATTATTATTTTAATCCCAAAATTGAGCACTTAGACAGGATGCTATATGAAGGTGAGTGCTCAAATATGCCTGACCCTAGCATTTTTCCCTTGTCTGTTCCAGCACTGGTTGGGCAAGATTCCTGGATCATCATGGCAAAATTATGGCTGTTTGGTGATAAGAGGCCATGATGTATCTTTTACTTTCTCGATCACTTACCCGATGGAGTGGTGCAGGAAGAGAAGCAGATCTGAAGAGCTATAAGTAGGATGATGAGAAGCAGTGGAACAGATCAGGGAATAGGCTGATGCTGGCTCTGTGCCTGCTGTACTAATACAGTGCACTCTGTGCCAAATACACTTTATTTCCTTCCTGAAACACTGAGAAAACTGGGGGAGAATGTGTGGTCCAAAGTATGGCTTGTGACACAGCTGTAGTCAAGTCTTGCACAATTTGCAAAACCAGACTAAGCTTCTGGAATGTGATTAAAAATTTTCAGCCTTGTCAGTTTAGCTTTTGTTGATGTAGTTGGTGGTTGATTTGTTGAGTCATGATAACCTCTGGTGTGAACAAGTCCTGCTGCTTGGAATTTATTAGTTTTGGTGCAGAATTCTGAAGGTAACCAGAGAGCTTTCAGTTCCGAAGTAAGTTTGGTTACAGTGTGGTATTGGTGTGGATCTCTACTGCATGAGCCACGTCCAGAGGATCTCTTTGTGTTCAGAGACCTTTGTGCACTATTGCTTTCAGAAAGGCCCCCAAGTGAAGCAACTCAAAGGATCAGGGTTGGGTAAAGCTCTCGCTAGAGAGACTGTAGCAGCATGCTGGGAAAAGGCATTTTAAAGTTAGGAGGGTACATGGAGGCTGCATGTTTGAATATGAATTCCTTTTACAAATTCAATGGGAGTGGTCTTGTGCAGAGATCTTGGTCTTGTCATCAAGTGCGGCACCCACTTAGCATTCCAGGATAAAGTCTGTTTTCCAAAATCAAGTCTTGCTATGACTTGTAGAAATATGTTAGTTGTAAAACCCATGTAGGTGTGGGTTGGGGCTTTCTGGTTGGAAGTCCATTGTTTGGAATTTTGCAGGTGTCATTCACAGTCTATCTGTTCAGAGGGTCCTTGGCCACCGATTTGTGTGCTGTTGGGCTAGCTGCTGTTTATTTGTGCCTCTTGGAAACCCTTACAGTTGGTCTCTAACACTTTTTGTGGCCGTCCACCAAAAATACGTAACGACACAATACTTGGAATAGGCTTTTAAAATTAATTTATTTAAATATAGTAGTTGCCAAGTGGTATTTCTGTGCTTATAAGAAGTGCTCATAAAAGTCTGTCACAGGCCATCACTGAAATGGTTTAGAAACTGTGTTAAAGAGCTGGAGCTCTTAATTATTTTTGTTTCCCTCAGTGATTTGAGCGATGTAATCAGGCCTCATCTTAATCACCTTAAAGGGGTTACCTAGATTTACTTAAATCATTATAAACCAAAAGGGTATCGATGCATGCAGATGCATGTATGCACACTCGAGTGTATGTAAAATAAAATCCTTAGCATCATATGAGAGATAGAAAATATAAGAAGACTGTTAATGATTGCCTTCAAAATTTTGGTGTGGTTGATTTAAAAAAAAAAAGGGGGGAGGGGGCGGGTGAGGGACTATTTTTTAAACCAAATGCAGTGCCTACATACCTGCTGAGTGAAAAAAGGTAACTTTTGTATGTAGTCTTGCTTTAGGAAGATATTTAAAGACTGTTTTTAAAGATAAATAACTTCTTTTATACGGAAATATTTGACTCCATATTCATAGCTGGTGAATTTTAGCTGTTTCATGATAAAGCATCTGTGGAGTCATCAACATTTTGTTCTTGTTCTATCGTGGCCAGGCTACATGATTGTACAGATATTTGAATCAAACAATTTCTTTTACTCTGTGTATATTCCAGCTAGCTAAACCAATTTAAACTGCCACTCAGGTTACTGAGGTGTATATGGAAATAGGTACAAGTTTTAGACCAACTAAAAAAAAAAATCCATGGGAGGTTTTTTTGCCACTGTCCATGTGGGTATTCTTTTATATCTTTGTTCACAGTAGCAGGATCCCATGGCTTTTGGGATGTGGAGGCTTTTTTTCCTCCCAATCCAAAGGATCCAAGACTGCTGTGAATCTGTATCCCCAATCCCTTAACAATACAAACCAGTACTGGTGTGTGCATCTACACACAATACAAACAATAACCACATGTCCAGCCACAAAGCAAGGTGGGGAGAGAGCAGTGCCTTTACTGGCACCTGTGTAAACACAGGCTGCATTTGGCTTACAGCTCCACCCTCCTTCTTCTCCAGCTGGCCAGGACTGAAGTTCACCTGTGGGGTGTGCACGCACCTGCATTGTGGGTCTCCTAGCTGCTGTGAGACGCTCAGTCCATGCAGTGATGGGCCCAGCCCTGCTCTTCACCAGCTGCTGGCCCCTGGCCCCTCCAGTCCCTCAGGCATGTGTTCCTGCTCCAGTGGCTCATACTTGATCCTATTGTCCCACTCATGGGCTAGTCCCACTTGAAGTTTCCTAGCATTGACACGTACATGCATGCAAGACCAGTTAGAAATAGGGGGTAGTAAGAATATCGGATGGACTGAAGCATGATCAGTAAGCTGTCTACATGGGACTAGCCCCTTTTATGCATTTTGTCCTCGGTTTGCCCATGGTTGTTTCTCCCCAGTTTACCTTAGTCCCTCCCTTTACACACCTTTGGTGCTTCTCTTAAACATCCCATAATAAGTTTTGCATATTACTGCGGTCCCATTAAAAAAATCCCATAATAAATTATGTAATCCCCAAGTTTTTTCTGTTCTGTCCCTAAATTCTGTTCCTCCTGTATCCTGTAAGAAGTCTTACACCCCTTTAGGCAATAGAATCATAGAACAGTTTGGGTTGGAAGGGACCTTTAAATGTCGTCTTGTCCAAGCCCCCTGCAATGAGCAGGGACATCTTCCATCAGAGCAGGTTGCTCAGAGCCCCGTCCACCTGACCTGGAACGTTTCCAGGGATGGGGCATCTACCACCTCTCTGGGCAACCTGGGCCCATTTTTCCTCATTGGGAAAATTTTCTTCCTTCTATCTAGTCTAAATCTGCCCTCTTCTAGTTTAAAACCGTTACCCCTTGTCCTATTGCAACAGACCCTGCTAAAGAGTCTGTCCCCAGCAATAATCCCCTCATTTTGCACAGCTTTCTAGGGAATTTCCTACAGTTGTTGTTTTAGTTGGTTTTGCACCAGGGACAAGGATCGGAATCGTTCCCCTTTGAGGGTTTTAGGACTAGTGACTCAGTGTGCTTGGTTTTCACTAACTGTTCTTCTGACACTTGCCACAGCTTTATGTTTACTTTACTTAGCCTTTAATCAGATAACCTAGCAAACATGCTCTGTTATATGAAAATATCCCCACAGTGCCTTCTGATCCTAGTTATTGGACCAAGAATGCAGCAGGTAGAGTAGAATTCATCTTGTTTAACCTTAGATGTCTACAGTACAGGCATGGTGAGCAGCTTTGTGTACCTGGTCTCGCTCTATGCTCAGTGGAGATAGTTACTTTTAGGGGACATTTCTCCCATACTTCAGACATTTACATTATGATTTAAAACTTTTTTTTTTTTTATTTTATAATTAACATGATACAAAAGGTGACTAGTTAACTTGTGAATATCTGCCTAGGTTTGGACAGAATCACACATGGAGGTGATTGGGTTTAAGATGAGCAAAAACCAGTGACAAGTGAACACTTTCTGGAAGTTCTTGTCTGCTATTCGGCACTGCCAAAGTCTAAAAACATTTGAAGGGAGATGAATGAGGTTCTGTAACTGAGGACAAAGAAATTTCTGCAGATAATGGTTTGTGGGAAACTTGAAGAGCTCAGTGTTATACTAGAGAAAGATGGAAAGGCATTTGAAGAAGAGGGACTTTTATTAGGAAGAAAAGACTGTGATGTGCTCAATTAGGCCTTCTGGGGCTTGAGAAGGTGTGTGAAGAATTCTAGGACAAAATCAAAGATCAGAGTTCAAATGCCACCAGCTAAAAGCTGCTGAAAGTGTCATTCCTTACTGTATGAAATGAAAAAAACAGATACTTCCTCTAGATTGAAGATCATGTTCTTTATACATAGTTTGAAACAAACTTAAGGACCTGTTTTCAAAGATGATGAGTGATTACCGTTATACTGACTTTAAGCAGAGCTGATGTTTTTCAGTACCTTGAAAGTTTGATCTGATACCTCTGTGGATCTTAGGATATAAAAAGGAAGATCTTGGGTTTTGAAGTTTTTCTTATATTAATAAGTGCTAGTATACTTACTGATTTCATTTTGTACAAGTCTGGAGCAGTTTCAGCAGGTGCAAACGGTGCGTTCTCAGTGGGCAGATGGATATGATCAGGAGTTTATAGCATGTTGCATCATGTTTTCTACTTTTAGGGCTTGTGTGAGCAAAACCAAAGATCTTGCAGCAGACAAAGGAGCATTGCTGATTATTAAAAAGATAAATGGATGGAGATGGTATTTTGACCGTCATTGTAAAAATGTGATTAGAAACTACAATAGGATAGAAAACCACAGATTTAATATAGATTTAGTAGACATGCTGCACTCACGTATTTATTAGAAGACTGACACCCAAGCCTCTAACTTGTGTTCAAGCAGAATGGAATTATTTGAAGATGTGGCTTTTTTCTAAGAGCTTTATTGAAGAATAAGACAATCTTTTTTCCAGTGACCTAAAAATACCATTAATTTACATAACAGCATACAAAAGCCGTCATGGCATAAGGTACAAGTGGATGGTGGGAGGTAGCAAGGGAGAGAGGATCTGTTACTTCTGCTGAGAGGCCATTGCATCAAACACCTGCACGAGACAAGTCTCCTAGTTCATGATAGAGCCAAACCTTGTCAACAGCTGCAGAGCCTCAGTCTGAGCGCTCCTGGCTTTTACTACCTGGGGCAAACATCCCTGAGTAGCTAGGCAGCAGCACTCGGTCATTACTCATTTCCCTTTCAGTCTGTCCTGCAAGAGCAGCTGTTTGCTTTTCTTCTGCACTTTGAGATCTAGGGTAGAGATTGAATAGTACCTGAGGATGAAATCACTTTTTTGTATTTGTAAAATTGGTTTGATCAGAGGATTACAGATTTTCCAGCATTACAGTTTTCTTTCTCTTCTGTTTTTGTTCTCTTCACATCCCTGCTTCCCTAAACAGCGCTTCAGAAATTTTTGCTTACTCTGTGGTCATTGTTGACTTGGCTGTATCACTTAGCTTTTGCTAACCAGAAAACAGAAATACCTCTTTCTTGAGGTTATTTCTACCATATAATATTATCTGGTGGAACTTTACCCTGTATCCTTACAAAAATGAAGATCATTAAGCTCTGGAAGACCTATGGTTGTGTTAATAGTTTGCAGATGCCTATGAACCTACACTATGGTGTGCACAGTGTTTGGGATGTATTAGGAGAAAGGAAACCTGGTCTCAAAAATGCTTGGAGGATGAGAAGGGAGGAGAGCCAAAGGGGAAGGATTATTACCAGAATATAACAAGGTTTTGCAAACTGGCCAAAGGGGTGGGGTGTGGCGTGGCAGGAGTTAGGGGAGCTGCAAGGCACAGATGGAAAAGGAAGGAGCATGTCAGCAGTCTTCTCACTCAGTCTGAGTGAAGACGGTAGGGAAAAATCAATCTCTCATGCTATAAGAATGTAAGGCAAATATCTACAATGCCTATGTTTTAGGGTTTTTTTTCCCCCCACAAATGGGATAATCCAGCATTTAAGTCTGAAGGCAAAAGATTCATTGGCTCAACTGGATATCTAAAGGTATCATATTTATAGACCAGCTATTTCAGGAATGGAGCCTGTGTTCTTTTGCATCACCTAAGGCAAAATATAACCTTGGCAAACAAAACCACTGGCAGTATTTGCAGTTGCGTCATTCTCAAGTGAGTATTTAACATCTGAAAACGTTAGGACATTTATGATAAGCCACTGTTTTTACATAATCCTGTCAGTTATGGCTGTCCAGTGGCTGCGGGACAATGTCTTGAACAGAAAATGTTCACTATGACAAGTTAAAGCAGCATGGAGTAGGTAACTGGATTATGATATTGATGTCAAACTGTGGAATAAACTTAATACAGCGGTGTCTAAATGTGATTTTAAATTAAGGTTTAATCAGAAGAGAGTTTTTTTCCCCCCAGGAATAAAAAGAATAAAAACAGGAATCTGGCTCAGTGACAGTTTAAATTATGGACAATGCGTAGTAATTTGTTTCAAAAGACAAATAGCTGTATGGGTTTTGTACCTTATTCTGTGGAGAGTCTTTTATGTGAACTGCCCTAGACAGAGATTTTCACTGAGCTCTGTACATTGAAGAAACGTCATAGTCTATTTTGGACCGAGTCAAAATTCAATTGGGTAGTCATGCTTAGGGATGCATTTATGGTGGCAGACACGGAAAAATGTGGCTAAACAGATCAGAACTCAAAAAAAATTTGTTAAAAAAGTTTTGTTAAAATGTTTAGTAACCAAAGATCTTATTCACCAGATGGGAAGAGCTGAATAGTGTGCAGTGGGATGCTAAACTAGCCAGTTAAGTCTTTCAGCAAGAGATATCTGAAGGAAGAAACTGCAGATCAGTCAGGTTCTCATTTTATCTGTCTGTCTTAATTCAAGCCACTTCTCATATCATCAGAAGCATAGGAGTTCAGCTGCCTTTAAGCTGTGCTATCAGAGGCCAATGCCTTCGCGGTTTTCCAAATTTTCTTGCAAAACTGCTGCTTCAGTGAATGCTCTGCTGAAAATGTCCCTCTGGTTTGCTTGGCTTTAGGGACGCCAAAGTTCATGTGTCTTGGGCCATGATGTAAAGGTATGCCCAGTCCAAGAACAGGGCCTGCTTTATTCTGTGCAACTACATCTCTCTGAGTAACCAAGAGGAATACCAATGCTGGAAGCAGTTTTCCATCCATTCCTTCCTGACCCGCAGGTATATGTTTAATGCATAGCTACAAAAGACTCCTAGCTTGTCATGGACAGCGTTAGATTTCCCTGTTGGAGGCCAGCCATGGAAAAGCAAGGCTTTCCACTTGAGTCATGTACTCACCAATGCAACCGTGCAAAAGTTGGTATTTCAGCAAGTGAGCTAATAAACAACACTACTCAAGCCTTCCCTCTTATGGAGCAATACAGACATCTGAGGTCACACCGGTTTTCACCACCTTTGTTGACTTTCTGACTTCAGGACATTTTATTCCGTTCTGATAGTTCTTTAGTGGCATGCTGTTTATCAATGTCTCCAGGAGGCAGATACCATCAGCAATGTCCAGACCTACGTGTGCGTGACCTGACCACAGAATTTCACTGTCTTGAAGATCTGTTACCTCCAAAATAAGGTAAATTCAGTATTAACTCCCAACTAACTGGTTAGAGATCTTGGCCCATCTGGTGTCTTAATGGAAACCATAAAATTTTCTGGGTATTGTACAGCGTCAATGAAAAATTTCAGAGATCCTCTTGAAAGCTTTCTGAAAGTCAACATAATCTGAGTATGTTCAGTATGTGCCCCTGAAAATGTGGTCAGGATAAGATCAGGCAGCCAAAAGTAATCTGTTGTTCTTAAAGTACCTGAAGATGCAGTGATGTTGCAAATCCAATTCACTTCAAATACGTAGAAAAATTTTCTAGAGAAGACTATGATGCTATGTCAGTTTTACAGTCACTAAAAGTGTCTTTCAGGTTGTTTTTTTGAAGGTTTTTCTTCTACATTTTTCTACAGTGGACTCATTCTCTTGTGCTCAGTTCAAGATTTAGAGCATCATTTTGTGTTTATTTTTGCTGCTGCCTTTGAGCAGATCTGATCTGTTTTACCCTACACTGTGCCTTCCAGTTCTTCATTTTTAAGCTACTTCCATCTTGATGCAAGATGATTTTCTCACAGTTATTGTCTTATTTGAATTATCCAAATTGATTTTTTTTTTCAGGTGACAAGGCAGTTTTAGTATGCAGTGAAAGTCTCCTCTTTAATTTGTTTTTTTGGATGGTAATAATATTTCCTCATTTGTTTTTTATTAATTCATTCTAGCTATGATTAAAATCACCTGCAAGCTTTTTGTGGTTGGAAGACAATCCTCAAGAGCCCCCTTTTTACTGCTTGCCAACGTGATTGTCTTTTCTTCATAACCATTTATTCCTTTTTTCCATTTTTAATGGCATTTTGCTGTGAGCATTTGGGAGGTTCTGCTTTGCTTGTCCCTCTTCAACGGTGACTCAGTAGCATTGCAGTGACCCACCCCTCCTTTTTCTAGACATTGAAAAATACCAGAAAATTCTTAGTTCTACTAACATGTTTTACTGAAGATCCTCCAAATTTGTTTATTTGAAAGCTGAAAATTATGCCTGTCTGTGGAAAACCTTTTTTTTAATAACTGACAGTTTAATTCCATGAATTTGAGTGGTGATTTTCTTACTTCCTTCTTCTGCAAGTATTTGCTTTACATTTATTTTCACGATGGCAACACATATGTCATACTTGCTGTCGGCACATGCAATTTACATGCTCAAGCATTCACAGGAACAAACACAAATTTCTGCAGATTAAAGCCTGGTATGCCTGTGTTTTTGTTACAACAAGTCTGATGTGATTTTGTGGGCAGAAGAGCATGTTCTTGCCACCAACCGATGATTTAGTTGTTAAAGTTGGGTGAGCTCTTCATCGGTTCTCCTGTGTGAAACAAATTCCAGGTACCCAAGTCATGTCCAGTCCATCATTAGGTGTCCCAACTCTCCCACTCATACCCAGCCATGTCAATGAGGGCGTGCTGTTACTAATGAGGTTCTGTACGTTGTTTTAGAAAGTAGGTTTGTATCCTGGTAGCACTTGGAGAGTTTTCATTCTCACCTACTACCTTGCACTGTGTACCTGCTCCTTTGCTGTTAATTGGTTCCTTGTCTGTCTCACAGGGCTCTTTACATGGT
>NW_010536459.1:0-10225 GCF_000687285.1 Phaethon lepturus | reverse complement strand
TCTCTCTTGCCCTCCAGCTGGGAAACCTGAGTAGTTCATGATTTTATTATTGTTCTTCAATTTGATACAATCTGTTCCTGACCATCTGTACCCACTCATGCTGAGAATATCAATACTGTAATTTTCCATCTCCCTCATAACTTGAGCTGATTTTTCCAGCTTGCAGCATTCTATGTACATGCCAGAATCTTATACGTAACTTGGAGTGACTCTGGAGCAGCAGCTACTTGAGCTTCTTGCTGAGGATTGGACTGATGCTTGTTGCACAAATTCTTTTGGGAATGTCCACTAATCCAAGGAACTGAGATGGAAATTGTCATGGAGACAAAGTGAAGACTTAGCCAGTAATATTTTTAAAGAGGGAGGTGGTCAGCCCTGCATCCAGCTCCCACACTTGAAGAATCAAGAGAGGAATTTCTGTCTGGCCTCTATCTTTGATGTACCCAGCCGTGGTAGACCTGTCAGGAGCTTACGTAATCCTGCTGACATAACTCTTTGGATCCTAAGCAACCCAACGCAGCAAGGTACTGGTTTCAGAAATGTGGAAAAATGTGGGTTCACCTCTGTGTGTGGGGGGGTGTGTATGCTCTGCATAATTCTGGCAATTTATATTCTAGTATACTCAGAATTAAGCAGGTTAATTTGGCTTTTCCTATATTTGCTCATATCTAGTGCTTAGAGGATTTTGAAAATCCTATTCTCAGCCATCAGCTAATTTAATTTACATAGAAAATACAACAACTGCTACATGTTGTCTGGTGGACTATTTTGTTATTGCTTTTTTTGAAGTGTGTTTTTCTTCACGTAATGTCTTGAAATAAAGAGCTTCTAAATGGCATGTGATTAGAAATCTGATAAATTAGGTCTTGCCAGTATTTAATCTGTCAGGTCCTGCGGACTCCTACATTTGTGTGTGTGTGTGTCTGAGAATATGAGGGAAAAGAAAGACGCATAATGGACTATAACAAGAGGTTTAAGTGATCTTATAAACCACAGGAGTGAAGTTCAGATGGTTTATGGTCCAGTTAACAGAAACTCTTAATATCTCTATAAATCAAAATTTGTCTGTTGCTTGTTTTCTGTATGTGGTTCCGACTCATGAATCTATGCCCTGTAGAAATTTATTCCATCTTGAGTCATGCAAATGTTGCCTCCTATCACCCAGATCTTGTTTTCTCCAATGATTAGCCCTGTTGCTCCCTACTCTGTCACGTAGTTTTAACTTCATCTGGGGGGAAAAATGGTATTGATTTTTCTTCTTTTTCAAAAATAATGTAGAATTCATTGTACCAAAATTGGAGGAGTACAAGAGGCAGTCATTATACACATGATGCAGAACCAAATAGGAAAAAAGCTAATGTGAACACAAACAAAATACTTTATGCTACTTCCTTCATGCTACCTTCACCCTGCTACTGAGGATGACGGTGCGAATGCAGCAAAACTTCATTGGTAAGCACACATGGGCAGCATCAGATAAAGAGGCAATATATTCCTCCCTATGGAATGGTTTAGTCAGGTAATGAACAGGTTTAGCTTTTCCTCTTTAAGTTATTCTGTGGAAATGTAAAGCAAAGCTGAGACATCTTTGCATATGCTTCTCATCCTATGTACTGATATGGGGAAAAAACATGACATAAAGCGATAGAGTTAAACAGTTGCTGGATATGAAATCATGGACAGTAACAGTGTAGACTTCAGGGCAATAGCAGATGAATGTATGAAAGCTTGAGATGCTACATGGGGTGGACAAAGTCACAGGAGGCAACTTTCTGACTAGAAATGAGGAACAGTTCCTTGTGAGGGAAGCAAGCAGCCATGTGTCCTTATTGCTTTCAGGACATAAGTCAGCAGCGTCATCACTAGCTGGCCTGCAGTCATCTGCTACTACGGGTTAGATGCAGCTCTTCCAGTTGTCAGTCTTGGGCTGTATCTGCTGAAGGACAGAAAGAATTTAACTTTTTCTTCTGTGGCAGAAAGGTTGAGGTGTTGAGCAATGGAACAACTTTCAGTAATAGCCAGACTGGCAAAATCTGACTGCCTATATTGGCATGAGGTTGTTGATGTTCTGCTGCAGACGATGCCCTAAATGACATTTTTTGTATTGAATTGGGTTGTCTTTGAAGTCAGATCAAATATCTCCTATGTTGGTCAATAAAGGGTAACAAAGCTGGTGAAAGGGCTGGAAGGAATGTCATATGAGGAGCAGCCAAGGACTTTGGGCTTGTCTAATGTGTAGAAAAGGAGTCTGAAGGGAGATCTCATTGCTGTCTACAGCTTCCTTGAGGAGGGGAAGTAGAGAGGGAGGTGCTAATCTCTTGTCCCTGGGATCCAGGGACAGGATGTGTGGGAACAATTCAAAGCTGCACCAGGGGAGGTTTAGACCGGACATTAGGAAGCATTTATTTACTGAGAGGGTGGTCAAACACTGGAACAGTCTTCCTAGAAGAGGCTGTCGATGCCCCAAACCTGTCAGTGTTTAAGAAGCATTTGGACAGTGCCCTTGGTAACATGCTTGATCTTTTGGTCATCCCTGAAGTGGTCAGGCAGTTGGACTAGATGATCGTTGTATGTCCCTTACAACTGAAAATACTCCGTTCCATTCCACTAGAGACATCATTGGTAAAGCTTGGAGACTGGACCCATGGTCTGTATAGTTAGGGAAAGCAAGGAGGGAAAGCCCCAGGGTCACCGCTGTAAATCATTATTTCCTTGGAGAAGGCAGGTTGCCAGTTTCACTGAAACTAGATGACCAGAAAAGTAACCAATTTTTGAAGCTGATTTGTCAAATGTTGACTTGTCCTACACCCCTCTTGAGGGACAGTGATTTTTACATAGAATCATTGAATGATCTGGGTTTGAAGGGACATAAGTAGCAATACCTCATTTCTGAATCTAACTCATTTTTCCTCTACCTTTTACAACTGAGTTTTGGACAAGGGTGTGGTACAGGCTACTCTTTATGGTTTTTGAACTGCTGACAGCCATTAATGCCTTTGAAAACGATGGTGAATGAGGGGTGAATACCTATGAAATCCGTAATATCACCAACAAAATGCCAACAATTGTTATTGATAGTTTCTTGCTTGCTGTCCTCTGAAATAGCTGGCACTGGGGAGAATTACACTCACAGAAAGGTGGCTGTTCAACAAAACAGCTCATATACAAGACAGAAATATAGAGAAGAATGCATCTAGATAACTGGAGGAATTTATTTGGCTATTTATTGCTAACACATTGGTGGAAAATAAAAAATATTATTAAACTAGCCACTGTTAGGGAGAGAAATACAACAGCAATGAGATGAGCACTGTAAGGATATGACTGCGTTACTGAAGCAACCATAAACACCTGACCCTCAGTGCAGCTGGATACCTTCTTGCTTTTGCACATGCACCTGGTTTATTGCCCCCCTAAAATCATGTGTAGAACAAACTCAAGCCACTGTGTGGTTGATGCTAGAAAGCTTCAATGCCTGCTCATTCTGCTCTTGGGAGAGCACATAAATTTGCTGTGGAAATCCTCCCAGTGCAAAAGTATAGAGATGAGGCTGGGAAGTCTTTCTGGGCAGGTGTATTCTGGTGCACACACTTTGTAGCGCTAATCTGAATTGTAGTACAGTGGTTAATGAAATATAGGCTAAGCAGCAGTTTTAGCTCAGTGTTGTGTACTTTCTAGGTATTAGAATTAGTTCTTTTCCTTTCCAACTCATAAACCCTCTGCATTTAAAAGTATTGTCCACTAATTTTATAGTGGATGCAGTCCCTTGTATGAGAGACGAGGCAGGCTTTAACAGCTGATAGTCTAAAATATTGTCTCACAAAGAGATCCCTTGCACACTGAGAGTGAAATAACTCTCTTTACATTCAAAGAAGGAAATCCACTAGATTTTCTTTTTTTATTTACCTCTTTGAAATGCAAGATGAAATGTCAAAAATTAGCCATATTTTATTACCTCTTCCCTTCCAAGACAATTCTTCATAGAGAATGCTTTTTTTCTGTCCGCTATGAAAATAAGATAATCTGTCCAAGCTGCTGCTTTTTCCACCTCACCATCATCAGGAAAAACTGGAAATAAAAGTAAAAATATAAAGTTACATCCATCAATGTTTTAAATATCTTTGCAGTCTTTACAAACTTTTGTGCACATGAATCCCTTCTCAGAATGTTTTGATTTCCTACTTATTAGGAAATCATTATGAATGTAATTATATTAATGTAGCTAGTGAATGAATCTTGTTTTAATCATACTTGTGTTTTTAAGTACGAGAGAATCCTGGTCCAGAGAGCAGAACACAAAGCAGGCATCGTCGTGTTACCATGCATTTGCTGACTCTCATTTGGCCTAATGCAGTGTTTCCCTTAGCCTAGTAAAATGCCAAAGTTGATTAGTGTTGATTAAGACTGTTCTTCATAAACTTTTCATCGTGCACAGTTTGATTTTATCCAAGTTGTGTCAAGTAATGTCATGGGGAGCTTTTTCGGGAAAACAGTACTAGAAAGTGTCAAGTAAGTGCTAATGATCTCAATACACAAGAAAGAAATTGTTTTCCAATTAGACATTAGCTTTTGTCGTTATAGTGCCTTCTGTCTCTGGAGTACAAAATGAACTTTCACAAAATACTGGCTCCTTTCTTAATCTACTGGAGCTAAAATTGTAATGAAAGACTGTTTGCTTGAATAATAATTAAAAAAAAAAAAGTGTACCCTTATGCTTTTCGAAGCAGTTTAGCAGTGCTACCACTTCAGCCTTTACCTATTATTTGAATTAATTGAACTTCCTGATTAATTTTCTGGTCATTTGGCAGATGTGATACCTAGATAGGTAGATTTCTAGATAGAAAATACCATATGCTAAGCTTATTAATTATCATCCCTTTCAA
Organism: Phaethon lepturus; assembly: GCF_000687285.1. Lineage (NCBI taxonomy): Eukaryota > Metazoa > Chordata > Aves > Phaethontiformes > Phaethontidae > Phaethon > Phaethon lepturus. The sequence goes on along the minus strand of NW_010536459.1, from coordinate 5,342 downwards.
ACATATTTTCATTATCAAAGCTGCTATATTCCAGGTCTGTGACAATTAACCTTAGTTGAAAATCCAAACAGCTAAAGCCTGGCAGCCTTTGGATTTTGAGGAAAATGAGCAAAGTCAAACCAGTGTTTTCTTTCTTTCAACAACAGAGAGGCCACGACTTAAACTGGGTGCAGTGAAAGAAGGACCTCAGCAATGTGGTGGTTTGCATGGATAGATGTTGCCATCTGTGCTGAATGGATCTGCAGCACCTTGAGAACTTTCCACTCCTGTGACACTTTGGGAAAAGTTTAAGTCGTTCTCCATCAATACCCCTCCGCCTCCAAAACCCGCTCTCCTTATTTTTCTTCAAAGATCAATTTAACCCCATCTTATGAATGTTCATGAAAAAATAGTCATCTTCCATTTATTTAGTGTTGCTAACTTTATCTGATTGCTGTCTTTTCATTTGAATCCGCTGCATTTATCTGAGTTACCCACCCGTTGTATTTCATCTGTGGCTCTCTGAGCTTTCTGTGGCAACAGGCTATTGTCTGTGCTATTATTTCTGTCACTATCTAGGGCACTAGACTCTTCATACATGACTAGGCTTTCTAGGCATTACTGTAATAACAATAACAACAATAGTAATAATAATAATAATAATAATAGTGGATATTATTACTACTTTTAGTAATGAATAATTAATTGAGAGGCAGGATCACATAGTAGACTCCTTTTTTTAAAAAAAAGGCAAGCACTCACTGCTATCTTATAGAAGCAATGGGACTTTCAAGCTGTCGCTACAATAGGAATTAATATTTTCCTGAGATCTGGTACAGGATACTCTGTACCAACTCTGAAGGACAATCTTATGATGGAATGAAAAAAAGAAAAAAGATCATGTGGGACTTAACAATACTGGTGTTCGTTCTGAAGCAGCTTGAGTTTCAAATATGTAGGAGGGGTCAGGGCAAGGGGTTAGAAGGCAGCGAACAGGGAAGGCAATGCTGCATCCATCCATACCTCACAGGAACACGTGGTAACGTTCTAAGCACCTACTGTGCCAATGTCAGCCTGCGCTTTATGTGTTGAATAACATCTGTATACTCATTATTTTGGATTTTGAAATCCGTATAGTATCTGACAACTCAGAAAAAATCAAAAAGAAACCAAAGTGCCCAAGCTGGAGACAATTTTTGATACCAATGAACGTATTAAATACCAATGAATGGCCTGTGAGTGACCAATAAAAATAGACTCTTCTATAGTTTTGGTAGGATTCTTGAAAATTAGCTGAACAGCTGCTACACTGTTGAAAATAAAATCCTTGACTTATTGCTATCTTGGCCTGTTAGAGTATAGGCCTTCACTTACTGCCCAGTTACTTAGAAACATTGATGGTACAGGTCAAGAATCAAACAGGAATATATAACCAAAGAACTGCCATTACACGGGAATTTTTAGCTTCTTTCAAAAATTCCTTGTTTGAGTTTCAACCGACTAACCGGACAACAGTCAAAATTGAATTGTGAAATTCAGACAGAAAATACTGAGTAAGTTCAAGATCCTGCAAAGACTATTACCTATACCTTTAATTCAGCGTATTATACATTACACTTAGTTCAGTCAGTGTACAGCTGTATGCCAGGGCCTCTCCCACATCGCATTTCAAAATACTACCTGGATATTGGCTCCTTGGTCCACTGAGAGGAGGCAAAACAATCTCTTGTCACCCAAGCTGATTTAGGAATAAGGTCAACATTCCTCCATAACCCCAGCAACCACCGCGATGGCCATGGCAAGCCCCCATTCCTCTAATCCAAAAGGCTTTTCTTGAGCAGCTGAGAAGGGAAAGGGTTTGGAAGTGGGTAGGACTGAGTTGCATTCTTCAGCACAAGGTAAGGGCTTGCCCCTTCTTCTGAGCCTGTGAAGGTACTGATCACGTGCATGGAGAGGAAGAAAATGTGGGGGCATTAACTATAAGACCAATGTTTTTCCATCTACTGCAGGTGGATCATTTACACTGTTGAAATTGGGAAGGGCTATTTCATCAAGTACAGCTGACACAGGGGTATGAAAGTGCTGTGATAACCCTCTTTTGTTAGAAGTGAAGGTAACAAATAAAGAAAACTAACTCTTACTGATAAATATCTATTACTTTTCAAATCAGTTGTGGGGAAGTATCCAAGTAAAATAAATTTTCTAGGAGCAGAAAAAAATTGCATATAGAGTAAGAAAAACCCTCCTGAAAGAAACCAAATGAAAATGTAGGTGACATTATACAATATTATTAGCTTCCTCAATTTAGGCAGGGAAAAGCTAGGAAGGATCCAAGACTGCACCAGTAAACCAGTCCGTGATGGTTTGATAGCACTTAGCGTATGACCAGGGAATCGCAAATTGTTGCAGTGTAAAGCTCTGTCCTTCCTCAACAGGAATTTGGGGAGTCCCTTGCAATATGCCTCCAGGAAGAGTCCTACAGGACACATTTCTTGCTGGTTATACATCTGATTTGATCCATCGAGAAGCTGAGTATGGGAGATTTTCAACTAAGAACATGTTTTTCATTTTCTCCGTTCAGTGATCCATAACAGAATACTTTAAAGTTCCTTTCATGTCAGCTACATAAAGATGTTTCCCAAATGAATGTTTCAACTTGGGACAAAAATAATGGAAAGAATTAGTTACACTGGATTTCTCCCTTATACAAAACATTATAAAGCAGATGTTAGCATTGCCTTTTCAGGAAAGAATTACACTTAGCATGCTTGAACGATGAATCTACCAACTCATTTACTCTTCTTGTTGCTATGAGGAAGGAAATGAGAATAAGTATAATGAGACCCTTAGTGAAAGACATTTTGTGGCAATATATAAAGCCAGGTTAAAATGCCACTGTTTCCTTGGGAACCCCTCTTGTCTAGCAGAACTCGAAAGGAACAGAAAAGGGTATCAAAAACTTGTATTAATAACCCTGCTTTTGTCAGTACATTTAGATGACTTAGAGAAGCCACCAAAGAAAGTATCATGTATCTTTGATTCACCTGGAGTGAATTTTCAGTTGCAGCTTATATAGTGGAAGAACAATTCCAACAGAAGAATGTAAACCAAGAATGGGAGTACTGTTTTTTCAGAGTATGGTAGTGACTTTGGGACGAGAACCGAGATGAACAGGAAGGACAGGTATCTGGAGATACGTGCATGTGAAGACCAGAATTTATAGATGTTTTACTACTGAAGGAATTACAAATGAATGCTCCTTAAAAATAAGTTTCATAAATGATCATACTACATGATGATATTTGTCTTGGCTGATTGTAGATTATTGTTGACACCATTACTCTGGAGTAGGCAGAGAAGTCTGTGCTCTGAATATGTTTTCATCAGTATGTCACCTGGGTAATGTAAATAACAGCAACTGCATGAGGCAATTCTGTGCTGGCTGACAGGAACATGAACAAAAAATGTTTTGATTTAATTGCAGGAAAATGCGAGGAATGATAGGTGGAACTGATGAGGAGAAAGGAAGATAGAAGCATAAAAGGTCAAGTTGAACCATTTCTTCAGTGAGTCACAGGATGTCTTCTGCTCTGAATCTGCTCCCTCTTTTCAAAGCAAATAGCTAGATAATATCTGCGGATTACAGTTCCTGTCCCTGGATTTGTTTGTTTATAGTTACACGCTTGATGGTACAGGATTTAGTGGGAACAGGGCAAATACAAAGGAGGAAAGAAAGCTCTTGAAATTCTACAATCATGCTGAGAGCAGGTATTTGTAATTTGTAGACGAAAAAACCACAGGCGCGTTGAAATGATTACAGAAGCAGGCACTGTAAATCCAGAAAGTTCAGAGGTAAATATCCATTGGAAAGAAATTCAGATGGATGAAGCAATGCACAAAGAACTATAGTGATGTCTGGCAACCAAAACTATGGTCAGAATACTGTTGGTATTTACAGTTGTGACATGGCATGAAATATTTTTGAAACAACTGTGTAACCTGACAGGGTAGGGAGATTGCTTTCAAGTGGGCTGGCTCTTTTTAATTACTCCTAAAAGCGATTGAGTGATTTCTCTCTTTCCTCACTTCCTCAGGATAAAATGTAGTTTTCCAAAGGCATCAGTCCAGTTAATTCTTCCATTCAACATTTATAGATTGATAAGGACTGTACTATCTTTGGTAATCTGATGACACACAACTCTACATTTCCTCCTCTTTTTGACTTAGATGCCAGATTTATCTAGTGCCTGGAAAAAACAAGGAACTGGGTGAGAGCCAGCTGGCCGGAATCCAGTCTGAAAGGTGAAGGTGATGTTGACTGGAAGAGCAGAATGCTTTGAGGACTTGATGAAAATCATATAGATTATTTTACAAGGGTATCTGCTCAAATACAATATGCTTAGTTTCTATACGATGGTTTATGTATAATAACAAAGGGTCTGTTACACATAATTTTACATCAAGAAATGGAACAGGCTCCTTCCAGCTAAGGATGTCAATGACATTTCTTAGACAAAACTAAAATTTGATGAATATATGTACATGACCATAGGTATGTACTACTGTTAAGACTTGCTTTACTGCAGCTAACCTATCATGTCCCTCTGGTAACCTGTGCCTCCAGAACTTGTCTTCACAAAGGAATGATGTCTTCAGCCCAACATTGCATGCAGAACTCTTTAGCTAATGAAGGCACATCCTAGAATTTAATCTCTGTCAAAATATAGCTAACGAGGACCAGGATACTTTCAGGAAGATTACTTTTTATTCCAGGCCTTTGTACCTGGTTGTACATTGGTGTCATAGTCCATTAGAAATAGCAACAGCTCCAGAAATGTATGATCTGTGGTGGAGATTTCAAACCATCCAAACCAAACCAAACGAAATTACTTTATTATTGCTACATACACTTATACGATATTCAATGCTGATGTGAAATGGGAGTTACATCTCATAATGTGCAGGTAGAACTCTACTGTCTGTAAATAGCTTGAAAACCCACAGATCTGGATTCAGTTGCTTTCTTTGGCATTCGGGGACAGGTTATTTCCCACTTATTTGGACTGGATGGCATTTTGGCCATTGGCCAGAAATTATTTCTTGCCATCAAAATGACCGTTGGCAGTGGCGGAGGGGGGAGACTTACAGGTAGCAAAAGCATTCTGAGAGGTTTTATTACACCGGTGCCTCGTTTCCAGGGCGGAGGGAGAACTTCCTTCTCCAGCCTTCCCTCATCGGTGTCACATTCCTGTTCCTCTGAGTTGAAGGAATCTGTCGGGACAGGCCTGGGGCAAATGTCACGGCGGGCGCTGGCTGAAGGACGCTCCGGCAGGACGTTGTGTAGGCGGTCGTAGAGCAGCACC
>NW_010536458.1:0-15286 GCF_000687285.1 Phaethon lepturus | reverse complement strand
CGGGTTTAACTCCGATTTAGTGGGATAGATTGCTTCTGTATTGCTGGTGCCGGGCTGTTGCACCCGTGTTGCCCTCGCTGCAGCTGGGGTACTCAGGGCGCAGGCTTCAGCCTGGCCTGGGTTTGTGCGGTAGCAAGTACCAGGCCCAGTGCCTGGGCAGCCCCTCTCACTTCCCCCCAGAACCGGCAGCGCTGGTTAGGGGGCATCTTTCCTGCGGCTTTGTGTGGAGTTTGTTTTCGTCTGATTTTTCGGCTGGTGTTCACAGGTTGCATCAGACTGCCTGTTGTCCTAGCACACTCCATGTGAAGCCACTGTTGTTTTTGTTGCAGAGTTAGTTTATCTAGCCATCCATAAGGTTTATTAGATTAGCCTTCACAAATAGTGGAAAAAGTGGTTGTGCGGTTTCTGGACCTCGGCTTTTGGAAAAATGGCATAGTTGTGTTTGTACAGTGCTTCAGCTAATAATTCTGCTGGATTCCAGCAGATACTGCACTCATTAATTGGTCCATTCACACTCAGGTAATCTGATTATAGATAATAATTATTGCATATTAAAAATTACCAAAAAACACTCCTCAAACTCCAGAGTTTGTTGCATCCTGGAAGTTTAGGGTGAATAAAATGACCTTATTTTTGTGATACCTTTTGTCAGTAGGAGAGGTAGAATTCAAAGAAAATTTTGAATTTTCTTAGAAAGAATTCTCTTGTAATCACTGGAACTTAGATTCTTAGACTAGTGATTTGCAGTCTTGACAGAAACACTGGAAACATGGAATTACACTATAGACTTAATAAAACCAAACAAACACTTTTGGATTTTCTACATCAAATGTTGATTTTTTTTTTTTTTAATGTGTTATTTAGTTCTTTAACTTATTGCATACCATTTGGTAGGTAGTAGTGCTGCAGGCATTTGAACTGGTAATACAACTAAAAACAGCTGTTCCCTTACTCGTTAGGTGTGTATATGTGTGGCTGTGAAACTGTTGACTCAAAATGTTGGGGCTTCATGAAATTTTCTTCCAAATTCATGTTCACAGTGAAGGATGGATGGTTTTTGGTTGCTTGGTTGTTTTTTTAAAAAAAAAAAAACCCAAACATTACTACAGTCAGATAAAAGCAGGCCATGTGTGTACGCTTTTTTGTCATTTCTGCCTTGCTTTTCAGTGACTGTGCTGTGAGCGGGCTGAATACACTTGAAAATTACTGCAAAAAGATAAAGTAGACCTGAGTCCACATGAAAGGATATAGAACTGGTTTTGTTGCAACAGTGCAAATGTAAAGTCACATTAAATTATGTTGTTAGTGGCATTTATTAAGTGCTAGGTACAAAATTAACAGATTTAACAGGTAAATATACTTCTTGGCACATCTAATGTAATGTTTTCCAACTTCTTTTTTAAAGAAACTGAAGAAGTTTTTAAAGTGAAGAAATCAAGTTACAGCAAAAAGATTGTTAAACAATTGAAGAAAGAATACAAAGAAGATCTTGAAAAATCAAAAGTTAGAACAGAGGTCAATTCTCCAACAGATGGTAACTGCAAAACTAACAATAACTTTTGTAATGGAAAAAATTAAGTATTGTAATTACAAATTACTTGTTTTCAAGATGAATTGTGCATCTTTTTAGAGGATTTAGCATTTAGAACTGAAGTAAAGCACGCATTAAATGTGCTCATTTGAACCTTACCAGTGCTGTTCTGAAGCTGGTAGAGTTCGATTCTCTCGTATGTGGAAATGAATGTAGAAGGATGGAACTTCTCAGCTACCTATACAGTTGTCAGTAGACCTCACCAGTTTCTGTATTTCAGCTCTGTTTATGTCAGATGAGTTTCTTCTTACCGAATTAGGAAGGAATTAAATTAGTTTAGAACCGTGTCTGGTGCTTATGTGACAGGATGTGTCCTTGTAACGCATTGTCTTGAAAAGGAAGACTTTGGGGTGAGCAGAGTGGTGTTCTTTGTTATTCAGTAAATTATTCAACAGCTGCTTGCTTCAGGACTCGGACCTTAGAATGGACTTGATAACTAAGATGACAGGATGAAAGTGTTGGAGCAGAAGGATCTTTTAACAATGCATGGTCCTCCAGAGCTTTGGAATAGACTCTGGGATTTCAATTTCATTGTCCTTCTGCTATTGGTTTTTGCAAAGCTCATTGGTAAAGCATAGTGATTTCTTTTTCCAGTTGGGTTTTTGTGTAAACTAATAACCTACAACGCTATAAGCACAAGCTGAGAGGCTTACGATCTAAAGATTGCCATGGTGTAGCTGAAGCATACGAGAATTGAATATGGTCCCATGCAGAAAATTTCCCTTTTTAAGTTAATGAAATCAGTCTTTTAAAAATCTTAAAGATTTAAAAAACCCTTTGCATTTAAAAACCCCACAAATTCTTTCTTATTAGAATCTTTAAGTTGCCTGCACAATGATATGGGGCATGAGCAAAACCAGAAATTATCATTTCTGTGGGTAATGTTCAGGTGATCTGTGGAAACCTATATTTTAATTCTTGCTTCTGTTACAAAGATCCTTCCAAAAAATTGCATTTTGCACATGGCTAGTGTGTGCTTATTTTCTGTTTGTCTGGTTTGCAGTCTCTGTAGTTGGTTTGGTTATGGTGCAAAGACCTCGCAGCTGCTACTGAGTCAGTAGACTGGATTTTCTAAACAGATGCTAAAGTCTTAAAAACTCAGATATGTGCAGCTTGGATTGGACTCAGATGTGTGCAGCGTGGATTGGATAGCTGGATTTAACATGCATTTTTTTATGTAATATTTGTACCTGTTGCCTGTATCTGTATGTTATGCACCTAATGTTGCACCCAGCCCAAGAGGAGAAGGTTCTTTTGAAATGAGTGTGTTGTAGTGGAAAGATTTGGTGTTACACAGGCAATGCTTTCTAATTACATACATAAGAGGCTGTGTGAAGGTTGCACATATGATCTTAATTATTGAGTTCTCTCACTTTTTTGATAGTTGGCAATTTGTAGAATGTTTATTGGTTGTTGGAGTGTCTGCTTTGTCAAATTTTATTTTGAGAGGATGTCAGTGACTTAATCACAATTAAGAAGGTGTATTTTACTAGATCTCAAACAGTAAAATTACTATTTAACATTTTCATTTGATTTTTACTTTTGGTTGTTAGACCTTGAAAAAATACTTCTGAGTGATCTTTATAAAAAAAGTAAAACATGGGTTTTGTTGTCTTACCAGTTGAACCACCACTGGAAAAGACAGGACAGATTAAGGATATAGGCCAAGAAGATGGGACTGCAAACAGTGAGCATGGTGAAGAAGAAATGGAAGTTGAAAGTGAGAAGGAAGAAGAAAAACCAAAAGCTGGTGGGGCTTTTTCAAGTGCTCTGTCATCACTGAATGTTCTCCGCCCAGGTTGGTTATTGTAATATGTCTGATATGTTAGCACATGCTTTAGTCAGCGTTTACAGCAGACTAATATATTTGAGATATTAGGAAATATTTTCCAGCAATATATCAAGCATCAGAGAATTCAGGAAACTGCTATTTTCCAAAGCTGTTCAATTTTACAAGCCTTCTGTTCTACTACAGAATGTTTCATCTTGATGTCAAAAGCAGGAATTTGTCTCTCAAAGTGATGGCAAACTGTAAGAAAATCTAGATTTGGAATAGGTGACTTAATGAATTTTAACTGCTTTCAAATAAAATTCTGTCTTTAAATTGAGTGTCTCAGCTATAGGTCTGCAAGGTATCTCAAATGATTTCCTATCTCATTTTGCCTATTGAGGTTCTAGTCAGGCCCTGAGGCCAAGGAAATCAGTCTGAGAAAGTATTTTTGAAACTAGTTTACTAATTGTTAGCTAACTCATGGTAGCCTGCTCCCTAAATAGGAAATGAATGTCCTGGGTCCACAGACTTGGCCATATTTCAAGGGAAGAAGAACCCCCAAATCATTTTTCCTTTTTCCAAATCACTTTTCCAATTGCAAAGTGGTGCAATAAAAGTACTTTATTCCATCTGTAAAGATACTGCTGGCTTAAATAGAGTATCTCCTGTCAAGTAGAAAGAGAATCTGAAATTTAACCTTTTGTGCATGCCTTATCAAAGGAGCGGTAAAATTATTCATGTTTCAAAACACTGATTTTGGGGGATGGTTCTTTATATGACTTAGTTGCATTAATTTTGTGCTCCGGATTTTGTTTTTTTTTAATTAGGTCTGCTTTTGTCGTTTCCCCTCAACTGCACAGTCTTCTCATATTAGCTCTGTCTGGTTTGGTGTCTTCTTAATCTCTGAGCTGTCATCATCTGTTGAAATGAATGATGTTTTTTGTTCCCCCAAAATAAGAAGAGTTGGGAACAATATCAGGACAGGAAGTGACACAGTCAAGAACCTTGTTTTCTTCCTCCCTTTGCAATAGTCTGCTCCTGTAAAGGGCTTCCTCCTCTTTAGGAATATTTCCCATAGGAACATCAGGCTCCTGCTGTTATGGCACGTGAGCTACTGGAAGCAGAGTGAGACTTTTTTTGGGAAGGAAACCCGTTTTGAGGGTTTCTGGTCAGCAAGGTTGCATGTGCAGCTTGTAAGTTGTTTGCAGATGTTTCTGTGAGTATGGAGTTTTTTCCTCTTGCATCTTTTTCTGTTTGCAAAGATGATTTGGTAGGGGTGGCAGAGGTGAGTGATAAGAAGTTGTAATACCTGTTCGGTTGCAGTGGTTGTTTAACGGTGCAAACATCTGTCTCTAGGAGAAATTCCAGATGCTGCTTTTATTCATGCCGCTAGGAAAAAGCGTCAAATGGCTCGTGAACTTGGAGACTTTACCCCCGTTGACAGTGAACCAGGTAAAGGCCGCCTTGTTCGAGAAGATGAAAATGATGCCAGTGATGATGAAGATGATGACGAGAAGAGGAGGATAGTTTTTACAGTGAAGGAAAAATCCCAAAGGCAAAAGATTGCTGAGGAAATAGGTAAAACCATTTTAGAAGGACAGCTGATAAACATTCACACTGTTTTCACTGCAAGTGCTCCTATTCAGCATTTTAAACAACAGGTTTTTCAAACAGGCATGAATCTGGAGTTATATTCCATTTCTAAGGAAAAGTACTGGATAATGAAATCTGCATATAAAATTTTGAGCACAAACTATGTTCTCATGCTTAGAAGCACACGACTCTACCGAATCTGGTAGAAACTTACACTAAGGATCAATTAGTATTGTTCCTGTACTTGGTTTTTAGGAAGTATATAGTTGGGAAAAGAAGAACATCAGTTCTTTGGTATAGCATTCTTCTTGCTGACAAGTAGGTAAAATAACCTTTTGGAAAAGGAGAATTAGGATTTTAACATTAGAGGGTTTTACCAGCAGTTATTGCAAATTTACGCATTGGATTTTTTTAAGTGGATGTTACCACCAAAGCGTTGTGTGTCAGTTTTTTGAACTCATGGCCCTTACTATGAGTACATTATCTTCTCCTTTTTGTTACCTGTCTGTTTTACTCGTATTAAGGTATTGAGGGAAGTGATGATGAAGCACTGGTGGCAGGGGAGCAAGATGAAGAACTCAGTAGATGGGAGCAAGAACAGATACGGAAAGGAATCAACATACCTCAGGCATGTATTTAGTCGTGAACTCTTTTTGGTTTGTTTCTGCATATATTGGCTAAGTCCATTATAAACTCGAGTAGTTTACAGAACGCTGTTTAATCTGAGAAGTTCAGCGTGTAACTTCTGATATTCTTTAAAGAGAGAAATGAGAGGTTGGATTTTAAGTATCCAGTGGTATCCATTTCATTAGTTTCTCTGTTCTGTGTAGATACTGATTGTTTGTGGTGCTGTTAACCAGCATTTATTTGCAGCCTAAAACAGAGCTAGAATAATGCCACTTCAAAGAGATCTCTCTTCTTGTTTACCATTGGATTTGTAGAGTCTATGCAAACAGTGTGTGTTTCTTTGTTGTTTCTGTATCTTGTGTTGCAGCATGGAGTTGGAATTTGTAGCAGGTTGCACCATATGTTGTCTGTGCATTCATAATGAAGTTGCCATGCAGTTGAAGAGGGTAGTTTTTTTAAAAAAACATTTCAGCAAAATCACAAACACACACACTGATTCTAAGAACCTATGTCATTCTATTAAACAGTCAGCAAAATTTAGTATAGTCCCAAACACTTGGTTATTGTAGGAGTAATAGGCTCGTTAAAGTTGTCATTTAATAACTTGTTAAAAGTATAAATATTTAGAATGATACTAAGAGTTTGTTCATTTAAGAAGGTGCTTCTGAGGGAATTTTTCTTCCACCTTAGGTGTTGGAAGTTCTACACTTAAATCACTTGATAATTACATTTTGTAAATGTACCTGCCTACATTTTTCACTTTATAACATTTGATATCTGAAAGCAAATAAGTTTTTCCTTTCTTTAAAGTCTATTATAGTACAATTGTATGTCCTCTTTCTTTAGGTTCAACCAAGTCAGCCTGCTGAAGTGAATAATGTGTACTACCAGAACACTTACCAGACACTGTCTTATGGCTCATCATATGGCATTCCGTACACTTATGCTGCATATGGATCATCGGAAACCAAGTCTCAAAAAACAGATAATACAGTTCCTTTCAAAACTCCCAGTAATGAGATGACTCCTGTTACTATTGATTTGGTAAAGAAACAGCTTAAAGACAGGTAGGACAGACCATCTTTTTAGACTTAAAGACCTGTCCCCTAGCTTTCTGTTCCTCAGGCATCTTTTAGTCTCGGTGAGCAAACACAGAGTTTCATCGCTGGAAAAGTACTGACTGGCACATCCATTAAAAAAAAAATAAAATAAAAGGCAAACAAAAAAAGCTCAAAGTGAAGATGACATTGACACTTTGTTCGAAAATCTCCTTGGATTGCTTCTCTGGAAGTGAAGCTTTAAGTATGAGGCCATTGATCTTGTTGAAGACAGGTCTGAGTTGCATCTTCTGGACACTGCGCAGTCTTATAGTCAAGAATTGAAAGGCCAGTGAGGTGTTTTAGCTTGTCAAGTAGCATTCTTTTAAAGTGCAAATCAGATTTTTTTCCCTTTCAGTAGATAAAGAATTTAAATTCTAGTGTATACAGGGGTTTTTTGGTTTAAACACTGTAATCTGCTTGTCAGGTACGCAAAAGGTCCTACTGAATGAACAACCCAATTGCAGTGAGAAATCATTTGTAATGAACAGCTTGCGCTTTACATGTCTTCAAAATTGGTTTGTATGCCCCTTGTAGTGTTACAGCCTTTAACAGTGAATCAAGTCAGTAGAGGAGTAAGACTGCTTTCTATAAGCTATAGTTCTTCCCACTGCCCCTAAAACCTTTCCTTCCAGTTTTACTTCAGAGCCAGCCTTGCGCTATTCTAAGTGCTATTGACTCCTGTAAAAATTTGTGGGATTGGGCAGTGCAATGCACTCAGCACAGTCTAGCAAATTAATTTAGACCATTAGCCTTGTTGTTTATGTAGAGAGGGGAGAAAGTGACAAATGAAAGTCAGAGAATATGTCTTTGCAGTATTTCCCATATGTAGACTTGGTACTTGCACTGTCTGTTTAATATCTCAATGGTCTGAAATACACAGACTTTTGGATGTAAATTTGCTATTTATCCATTACCCTTCAGGTTGGACTCTATGAAAGAATTGCACAAAGCTAATCGGCAGCAATATGAGAAACATCAGCAAAGCCGAGAGGACTCTACCAAGGCAATTGAAAGATTAGAAGGGTCTTCTGGGGGTATTGGTGAACAGTATAAGTTTTTGCAAGAAATGCGAGGGTATGTCCAAGACTTGCTTGAGTGTTTCAGTGAAAAGGTAAGGATGCAAAAACATTCATCTTTTTAAAAAAAAAAAAAAAATAGGGACTCTTAGTACATGCCAAACACCACATCCCTCTGTTTTCGAAAAGTCCCCTGAGAACATGTTCTTCTAAAGGTTTGGTTATTTGAGGGAAAATAACTTTTCATCATGCTAAGTTGGTTGTCACAAACATCTCTTTCACAGTGTAAGAGATCACTGACTTTAGATTGCCTAAAAACACTTTTAGATTATATGTCTTTAGGATTTTGGTAAATATTCTGGCATTTCAATTTCGATTCTGCTTTTTACTTGTGTTGGATTATCAGGTTAACAAAAATAAGGGCTGAATTACAACATTGCTAGTTTCTGGAATGCTTTATGAACACAGTAACAAAGGCTTGTGTTTTGTGTGTTATTATAAACTTCCTCCTGCCAGACAGTTTCACATACTTCCTGTAGTATCTGAAGGAGAAAGATTTTAAAACTAATGTAGCTCTCTGAAAACACCCAAGCTTAAAAATACACTTATTTCATGTAGCGTGATACTTTTGTATATGTCTAACTCAAAAACTTAGCCTGTCTGTCTTATGTTATTCATTACGCTTCAATTACTTACTTTGTTGTAAATATAACAGGAGCTCCTGAATATATCTATGTGTATATTTATTTATATATATTACACAGAGGAGCTGTAAAATTCGGTTAGCAGCACATAGACTATTTCTTCATTGTCTTCTGACTTGAATATTATAGTATAGTATCTTCTTACTACATTAGCTGTCAGAATTACCTGAGTAGTTGAAGCTACTGCTTACCTAGCTTGTTAGGTGTGGGAGAGGAATATAAAAGCATTCTGTTGCTAATTGGTTAGACATTAATTTTCCAGCATTGGTGGTATTGGGAGAGTCCCTTCTTCAATCCTGTAAATTGAAGAATAGCTATGCCGTGAAGAAACGCGGGAAGTGTGGACCAGTTAATTCACCCAGCTGATGATTAGTTACAGTAGATATTGTTCACTGGAGAAGCAGTATTCCTGAGTCTGTGTTGGCATTAGCTGTTGAGGGGTAGTAAAGGTACTTTCCTTTGCAGCTGTGTCAGTGCTGGTTGCCCAGCTGTCTAAATTCCTAATAAATATAACTTCTCATATTCTTTTATTCTGAGATAAATTTGTATTTCAGAAAAGTTAAATACTTGTATCTCTATTCAGCATTTGCTTTCTAAAGACCTCTTGTTAAATTTCTTTTGTAATAACTATAAGCCATGTCTGGTGGTTCTCTTTGATAGCCCATGCTGTCTTGTTCAAATGTTTTCTTTAAACAAATTGTTTTGGAATGCACCATTCTGAGTATAAACCAAGCCTTTTGGCCTCCCAGATTTTGTATAAACCAGGAAAACGTACTGTTAAGTAATAGTGTAATAATTCCAGTTCAGTTTGTAGGAAGGTTATTGACCTATCTAGCTATACTAGTAAATAAATCAATTCCAGCCATTGTACAGCAAATTAGCTGCTGATAATTTCACAAACAGGCTTGTTAAAGTTGCTTTCTTACAATATACCTTTGGTTTCCTGGTAGTTGGTCTTTTAAGGATTCTACACCTGGACACCTTCCTCCTCCTTCCCATGCTCCCCATACCCCACACCCCACCTGCCATGCCAGTCCTTTGATCTTTTAAGATATGACTTTTATAATCTCATGCTTCTTAGGCGCATTCTCAGAGTTTTGCTCTTCTCAGTTGGAGGTTGCTGCAGTACCTATATGTACAATGACTTGCAAAATTAGGAGGTGATGTGGTCAGTTTAACAGGAGCATTTCATTTGTTATAATGTCCTATATATTCCTTAGTTCTTTGGCCAGATAATCTATTTTGGAATTCAGTGCTTTCAACATGACAAAAGTACTATCAAATTAAAAAACAATAGCCCACAGGACATCGCAAGGTTTTTTAAAAAGGAGCTGGGGAGAGGGGACAAAATAAAATAATAACATCAGTATCAGTTTTTATTTAAATAATGAAATGTAGCAGTAAATTCTTCTTACCTTTTGAGTGTAGAGATAAATTGCCTTCAGCTTTTTTGTAGAACCTGTGGCCCTGACTAGTTCATATTTAAAGTGTGTGTGTTTATAATATATAATGTACGTAGTTGTTATGATTATAATATTAATAAGCATATAAAATGTGTACCCATAAATGTAATAACAATAGCGTGTGTGTATATATGTGTATATATGTACACACATACATATATGAACAACATTGCAAATATGTATAAAGATAGATCCCTCCCTATACTTTCAACTATGATGATTTTATTTTACTAGGACTAGTCATGGTTATTAGTCAGATTTACATTGGTACTGATCTGAATGAGAAAATGGTTTGGTGAAGAAGCGCTAATGGGTTCACAATATACTTGTCTGCTCCAAAAGAGTCCATTCCCCTAGAGTTTTCTTGTATGTCTGTTGACTTAGTTTTGGAGAACAAAACAACATCATCGTAAATTAGACTTTCTTCTCCCTACCATCTTATTTCTGCACCTCTTCACCATGCTCAACCCTTTGTGACCCCCAGCCAAGCAAAACCATTTTGGTTCTATTCTGTTTTGAAGATATTCTGAATGTCAGAAACACTTTACTCATTGGTAAGGTGCAGTGGAGAGTGTAAATGAGGCAGCTATTATGCAAATTTTAGAAACAAGCAATAGAAATGTCAAATCCTGTATGATTCCCCCCCACAAATGATAAAACCAGTGGAGCAGAAGATACTTGCATGACTTCCTTTACGAGTAATTACTGTCAAAATCATGGTTTCTGAGAAGGCCAGAAAGTGTTAACAGTGTCTTCGTATTTTGAGTGTACAAATATGCAAGGGATGCAGAAAGATTGCTCCCAGTGTCTCTTTGACAGCACAGTTAGATGAACTGTTATTTTACCTGCAAAAGCAAATTATCAAAACACACTGTGTGTGTCAGAGAGGGGGACTGTAGGGTAAAATTAGCCTTGACAGCTAAATGTTCAGAGAGCTTTCCACTTTTCCTCATACTGTTTACCATGACAGTGAAGAAAAAACAAAACAAAACACTGAATTTAAGGTATTGACTAAACAAAACACAATAAATGAGGGCTGTAACTTTATAGTAGGCAGTGAAATTGTCAGTCACTCATCAACCACAGTATTGATTATAGAAGAATAACAGCTTCTAAGTCTCTTGTGTTTTAAATGGGAAATATTTTGAGTGGATTCATAGATCTGAATATATAGTTGTGTTTTTTTTAATCCTAAGGCAATTACAGAAAGAATGTCTAGGGATGCTTTAAAAAATTTTCATTTAACTTTTGAATTTTATAATTCCCTTTATATGCTTAAGAGAAGAAGCTGTATTTTTCTATGGTAAACTGCAGTAAAACTAGTGGTTTTTTTAAAGTATTATTTCTGTTTTCAAAATTATCTTAATTCCAAATACATACTTCTAGCGCCGGGACATTTCCTCCTCCTATTTCTCTCTACTCTGTTTTCTCCAAAAGAAAGTTGTACATATTTTGAGTTGGTGCAGAGTTGCGTTCATTTTAATCCCTGTAGCCCGGTTTATACCACAAAGAGCTAATACTTCTTTTCTTTTAATATCTGCTCTGATGTGTGTGTCATTCTCAGATAGCTGAAATGGCCCTGTAGCTATAATCTCATAATCATTATATTTTACTGGAGGAGGTTCTTTAGTAGCTGCTGAGTCACATTCTAAATTACATCAGGAAACACTTTGTGATTTTATCTTTTGTTTTGAAAAAACTTAATCCTGGATGGTAGGCAGCAATGAAATATTTGAGCTAAAAGGCTGGAAGACTGTGGACTAAGCATATGTCTTGGAGGTAAGGAGGATATGGCTTAAATGTTCATACCAAAAGGACTTGCTTTTCCAAATTAAGAGACTGAAAAGTTCTGTTTTGCATTTATAATGCAACTAATAATAATCTAATTTTAACTTGTCCTAGGAAATTAATTTTTGCAGAACAAAAAACAGCAGTGAATCTGCTGTTTAATGTCAGGAAATTTCTAGTTATTATAACATCATCTTTTTTTGTTATAATTGCTACTGAAATGTAGTCCATTTAAAAAGAAAAAAGCGGCAGGTCTGAACTGACTTAAGTCTGTATCGTTCCAAGGTTATATTTAATGCATAACTCACACAAATTGTACAATTTTAATTGTAATGATAGGCTAGAGTAACATTTTACTGATTTGAATTACCTGTTGGCATAACATGCTTATGCGATGTTTTATTGCATTTCAGTAATAATATTTCAATATATGCTGAAATAAAAGTTACAGCAAAACAATACCTGCTGGCTTCAGGAGGTTAGATTCATGCTTTGTTTTTTCACTGTATACAGTCAGGTTATTTTCTCATTGAAGTGTAGAATACGACTACATTCTTGTTTAAAGATAGAGGTGAAACTATGAGGTTTCAGTATTGTAAGCACTGTAACACAATACTATGTAACGTACTTGGTAGAGGAAACGAGTACTTGAAATAATATTTCACACTCTCTAAAATGGTTGTCTTACCGTGTAGACTCATTCAGTCGAGAAGTTACTTTCAGAATGCTATTTCTATGTTTGAAAGCTGTGAACATTGTTAAATGCATGCATTTTCTTCATGTTGAAACATTTACTGGCCCAAATGATCCAAATGGGTGAAAGGAAACAGTTTTGTGCTGCTAGAAGTACAGTGGCAGCATTATGCTTCGGCATAGTATGGTATCCCAGAAACTAAGCACCTGGAGAATTTGGTATTACGTAGTGTGTTGTATTTTTACAGGTGCCTCTGATTAACGAACTTGAATCCGCAATGCACCAGCTGTACAAACAGCGAGCTTCCCGCCTTGTCCAAAGACGACAAGATGATATTAAAGATGAATCTTCGGAGTTTTCAAGCCATTCAAGTCAGTCCATCTTGAAGGTTTTTATTATTCATTAAACAACCTTGTTTACTTAGTATGGCTTAATTTAAATGTAAATGTTGAAAGTATGACTGTCTTAAAATTTATCCTTACCTTTGAGACAGGTAGAAGCAACTTTAGAGAAAAGTTCTCTAATCTGTTTTGTTTTAAACTCAAACCACTCTAACTCTGACTTCATCTCTCCTTTCTGTTGCTCTTAACTGTATTTTCTCTTTCCTAGCACTGAAAATGTATGCATGGTGGCAGTGGTAGTAGTGGTAGTGTGTGACTCCCAATTTATCTCTTATGTCAGGACATTTTTTTCTTTTTTCTTTTTTTTTTTTTTAAACCTCCTTGAATCTATGAATTTCCTGTAACATCTATAGTTAACTCTATATAAAGCCATGAAGCACTGGGGTAGAGCTGACTTCTACCTAATGCTCTATTTTGTAGGCAGCATAAGTATTTAATTTCAAACACTTAACTGGTAGAGATAAAGAACTGGAAGAAACTTGTGTCATTGTTAAAAACTAGATTAATACAAAGGGGCCCTATAGGAAATACACCTTAAAATTAGCCAGTTAAAATACCTGCTTACTATGAGTGTGTGCATGGGGGATTCTGATTGAGGAGTTTTCTTGTAATTATTCTTCAGTATGTAGAACTCTACAAAAGTATAAACGTTAACTTGGATGGAAATATACATTCCTTGGAGGAGGTTTTATTCAGCATGTTAAATGATGGGTAATATATATTAATAGTAGTCATCTTTCTGCTTTGGAGGGCTTTCCATTTTTAAAAATGGCTTTCTTGTCTGTCCTATTGCTGACCTAAAATCCTATAATAAAAGCCATTTCCAATTCTGTCAGTGTGTCCAGAGATGAAATTTTGTTAATACCATTAGATAGAACTTACTGAGGTTGACAGAGCATTAGGGCATCAGAGTTGGTCATCCCCTTATGGAGTGGTTAGCATACATATTCCCCTTAGGACTTTATTTGGAGCCATGGGCATCACATATAGGCATTGCGGTTTTACCATGAAAATGCTGTTGTGAGAACTAGAAACTTAATTACTAAAAGAAGCTTAGAATGGATTATTTTAGACCGGAATTTAATGGTCAGGTGGGAATAATTGTCATTGTCAAGCTGGGTTTTAAAGAGAGATCTTATTTAGTGTCTGAGAGTCTTGAGAATGAATTTCACTGTATCTAGAAATAGTTCAGTTCTGTCCCTCAAACTATCACAGAAACTACGAATTGGTGCCAGCCTTTGATTTGATGTCTGTTGCAGACACAGACGGTCTGCTTTGCCTCATACAGTGTCAGAACACTGAAGGGCTAGAAGTGAATTTAATTTTGCTGCCAACTTTTGCTGTACTTCTGCGTAAAGACAAGTAGTTCAGCTTCAAATAACATTTAAAAAAATTGGACAAATGATGGCTTCATCTGTATGTTAAGGCTGTTAGTAGTTCTGGTATAGAATGGGAATACTGACATAGATCATCATTAATATTTTAATGATGGATTTGTAAATAGATTTAGTCAGAACATGTAGATTTACTCCTGAAATTTGGGTAGGCTTTTGTTTAAATTTTGATGTTTGTATTTTAGTGGGTAGACTTGAGCACTGGCTAACATTCAATCCAGTTTTAAAAATTTACCTGAAAAGGATGAACTGGAAACATTCTTGGGTCTGCCTGCTGGTTGGTGATCAGCTTCACTGGTTAGCTGTGGTGTTGTCTATAATCAGGAACTTCTATAATGAATCACACCTTAAAAAGAGGAGGGAAGATAATTTATTTTCATGTAGGTTTTGATGTGTTCTAAACTTTAGGCAATCTAAAGCATACAAACTTAGAAAACACTATGACTAGAACTCTGAAATACATATTCCTGCTTCAGTCACACTTCTCTGCCTTTCTTTTTGTTCATTTTCTTTTCAAAAGATACATGGTGAACGTGTTTCTGTAAGGAGCACTTTTTGTCTTGGAACATTCGATTTAAGCAATTTCTACTAAAACTTGACTTTTATATAGTGGGGCACTGTTGTGAGAGGGACAAGAGTGACTTATGGTGAAAACTATTTGACATTTAAGTGGAGGTGATTTTTTTTTTAATCTCTACACTTGCGAGTTCAGTCTTCTGGGTGCATCTTTTTGAAAACCTTGACTTTCTACTTCAAATTACAGTTAGTTTAAAGTAGGTAAAAGGCTCTTATGAAACTGCCTACAACACATCTAATCATAAATAAGCATTTTAATTTTCATCAATGTAATTTTACAGATAAAGCACTGATGGCACCAAATCTTGAATCTTTTGGACGAGACAGAGTGATCTATCAAGAACAAGTAAAGCGTCGGACTGCAGAAAGAGAGGCTAGAAGGTAGAGTACTGAGATTTCTTGTTCATTAAGAGTCTTTGCCTGCTTGCAGAATACAATTGTCCTGTGTGACATACTAACATAAGTAGCAATGTTTGCTCCTTTCCTGCATAGGGAAGAAAACACCTAAGCTGGTATGCTGGGGAGGGCTATTCTTATATATCCCATTGCACATCTCTCTCTCTCTCTC
>NW_010536457.1:15879-20311 GCF_000687285.1 Phaethon lepturus | reverse complement strand
GGGCCTCCGTCCTCGCTGCCGTGCTATAGGACCCCTTGCTTCTCCCTCAGTGCCCGTTGTGAGGGGGCCTCCCCCTTCCCCAGCCCCCATTTTGGGGGCCTCCCTCTCTATACAGTCGTTACCGTGGTGGAGCAGAAGCCTCCCCCCATCAAGGTGGGGTTCCCTCCCCCGGACCTGGTTGCAGTGGGGTGGTCTCCCTCCCCGTTCCACATCCGTTGCGGTGGTGTGGGATCCACCCTGTTCCATCCCACTGCCCGTTATTGGGGGTGGGGAGGGCCCTCCGCCCTCTGTGTTTTCCCCCCTGTGGTGCTGTGCCCTAACCCCAGGCCTCATGCACACCCAGCCCCACAGCTCAGCACCCTGGGGCTTATCCTGTCCTGCCTGCTGGGGTGTTCCCCTCCTGGGGAGCATCCTCAGCCCTCCTCCCCAACCCGTTGTGAGTCCTTGGGAAGGGGGATCCTTGTGCATCCCCCATCACTGGCCTGGGGCTCTGTTTTGCCCTCGGAGACAATGTGAATGCTTCTTGAATTTGCCTCCTGCATCCCCATCCCATGCACTTCTGCTTGCTCTCACTTGGAGGGGGGCGGCTGGCCTTGCTGCTTTCTGCATACTGGGGGTCTCGTGGGGTGTGTTGTAACCGGTGTCACTGTCGGGGGGACAGTGGCAAGGATTCCCCTGCCTAATGGGATACGTCAGTTGGTGCTCGTACGACTACAGACAGCGTCATGCTAAGGCAGCAAGCTGGGTGACAAGGGTTTGTGATGGAGGTAGGCTGTACAGCTGTGTTTGGGGTGGGAGAGAGGGCATTTGGGGCTGGGGTGGGCTGTGGGGAGTGGGAGGTGATGGGCGAGGAGGGAGAGGGGTTAGGGGAATGTGGTATTTGCGTGATGGGATGCTGGGTGCAGTTGTCATGTGAAGTTTTGGATGCTGGACCAGCTCTGCCAGATGTGGGTATGGGTGAGTGCTGGCACTTGCGTAGCTGCCGTAATGACCCAGGAAAGTGTGTCTGGGCTAAACTACAGCCTGTGATGTCTGTTCCCGTTGATGGCAGGTTTTCAATGCCTTTGTTGAAATAGGAAAGGAGCAACTTTGCAGAATTTGCTTCCAAGCTTCACTGAGAAAGAGGCAGCTTCTTAAACGAGCAGTATGCAATGTTCCCTCCTGGTTGGCATTTTACATGGTACTGAACTGTAGTGTGTTTATTTTATATTGGCTAATTTGTGAACTCTTCCTGCAGGATGGTTGCCTGGAGTACCTGTTTGTTGCTCTAGTTTTTGCATGGATCCCCGTTTACTGCCATTGTGCCAAGTGGCTCCATTTCTGATAACGGAGACAGGAATCACCCGGTCATTTTGTATGTTAAGGGCTGGATTTAATGGAGTCCATTTGGCTATTGGAGGAACAGAAAGGTGTGAAACTGCCTGAGTGGGAAGCCGCTCATTCTGGGTACGGTAATGTGTGGCTTATGCTGGTGTGAGTTGCTTGTGTGCACGCTGAAAGCTTTGACTCTGCTTTGATTTGGCTTTCTCAGCATCTGTTCTGTAGGGTGGCACTGCCAGCTGGATTGCTTCCTGCGATGAATTGGAAACGGCCCTTCTGCGTAGGGAGGACGGGATCCGAGGACAGGGTCTGTCAGTGCAGGCTGCTTTGCTTCCCTACAATCGTAGGCTCTGTAGGTCTTGTGCTGCAAGTGGGCTTGGAGTGGTTGGTGTTTTAAATGAACTGTTAAACATGAACACTAAAGGCCTTGTTTGGTAGAAGGGGGATGGGAGGAAAGAGCCAGCTGAATGGAGACGGGCATCCTCTAGGCTGTGATCTGCTGAGTGCTGCTGAAGGGAGACTAGTGCTTCTGTCCCTGCCGCGTCTCTGGGTGGCTACTGATTTTAGGTATCTACAGATTGCCTGGTCAGGGTTTTTTTTCTGGATCTGGGTTCTGGGATGCAGAGCTGATGCAAGGAAACCTCATGTAATGAGTTCCAAGTGACCAGCTCTTCAGCTTCACTGCTTGATGGCTTTGCCTCTGGTATCAGCTCTTGTCCTGAGCAGAGTGGGGTATTAATATGAAAACTGGGAAGTAGCTACATTAAGTTTCATGCTGTAGAAAAAGATACTTTTAGCTCTGGCTCTGAACAGTGATTCTGAGCTTTAGGTGGGTGACTGAAGTTTTTGCAGCTATGCTAAATTGTTCTTGTGAGTTAATATCATTAATCAGGTATCCAAAATAGTGAGTTTGGTAGTAGGATTACTCCTGCAAGCCAAGTGGTGTGCTGGACAGTTGTGATTCAGAGTGTATTTTCAGTTGTTAAAAATGTTAAGCTTGCCGTGTAAGGATTATAAGCTAATGCTGCTGTTGTGCCGTACACCAGCAAAGACCTGTAGTGCTCCAGTGCTCTTCTGTTTTGCTCATCCCAATATCTCAGGCACCTCCAGATTGTAGGATCTACTGACTGTCTGGAACAGCAATCCCAGCAGTAATCTTGCTGACGTTTTAAGGGAAGGCTTGTTGGTGTTTTTCCCTTTGAATTCAGCTTCCTGAATTTATTTCCAAGCTGTTGCACTTTAATAAAAGCTGAGGCACTCATTCTGTTTCTCTTTTCCTCTCTAGGATGGTGCAATGGATTTACTGAAAGAACTGAAAAGTATGCCTATGACTTTGGACTTACTGCAGGTGAGTTGCACAGTTAGGGTAAAAAGCTGAAGTCTGCATCTGGATGAGTTCAAAATGTTGTCTAAATAAACTTAATAGATTTCCTCTCGCTTCTTGTCTCACTCGAATCAAAAATAAACATTAAATCCAGAAAATAGTACTGAACCTGGCTTTTGGACTAGCAATTAAATAGCTCTGGGCCACCATGTGCTGCCTGAAACTTGTGCACAGCTGATGAGGCAAATGTGGGTAGCTGCTCAGATCCTTAGGCCTCAAAAAGAGGAAAGACCAGATTAAAGTAGCAAACACAAAGGGCAGTCATGGGAGAAGTTCTTTAACTCTTTGTAATGGTGATATTCAGGACACTGGGGAGGTGTGAACAGAATTACAATTCAGAGATTAAGATATGCATCATAGGATTTTTTTCACTCTTAAGCTTGAATGTCACTTACAGGTGTATAGGAGGAGGTTTTTGTGGGTGATTGGATGTCTAGCTCCTGATCGGCTTGAGTAAGCTGGAGAGTGTCATCTTGCTCTTTTAAAGTTGTAAGGAGATAATCGTTCTGCACGTCTTTGGATACTTCATATCTTGGTCATTGCTTTGACTTCATCATGATTATTTCTGATTTCAGTTAGTTAACAAATAACAAATCTGTTCTTGAATGATTCATTTGAATGTTCACTTGCAGTCCACCCGCATTGGGATGTCAGTAAATGCACTGAGAAAGCAGAGCACAGATGAAGAAGTGATATCGCTTGCCAAATCCCTCATCAAATCTTGGAAAAAACTTCTAGGTAAGAAAATCAGCATGTTCCTGTCAGATTCGGCTTGTGAAGGAGCTGGCTTCAGCGGGAGGTTGCGTTTCCCAGGAGAGCTTATCTATTGATCTGAATAGAATATTCTGGCAAATCAGCCTTTACAATTGCACCCTCTGTCTTTCAAGTTTTGTCTCCTACCATGCATTCCTCTAGATTTAGCTCCTGTTTAGCTAGGTCATCCTTGAAAGAGCATTGAAAGCTTCAGGACTATTCTTAATGTGTACCTGTCCATATAATTAGCAGCATTATTTGTAGAAATGATATCCGCGCTCTGAACCCTCTGCCCTGGCTTGTGTGCTCTGTGGCATTAATACAGCGTGTGCTGTCAACCGTGTGCAATGGCTTGGAAACAAATGCTGGAATGCATTTTGGGTGATGAGTTATAGAAGAACCTTAATTTAACACCTTGTAGACAGTTTCACGTGGACTGTTTTCTGCTGAGGAGGCTTTCATGGTGATAGACGCTGATAAGCAGAAGCTTGTAAATCTGTCTGAGAAATCTTAATGCTGATATAGCACAGGCTAATGTCAAAATTACAGATGGAGGGATTTACAAATATGGTTTTAGTGGTTACCTTTGTGGTAGAAGAATGAGGCATCTGCAGTGCTGTGATTGGAAGGACAGCTCTACCTTTGTTGTCCCAAATACAGGTTCTTTCACCCTGTGTGCAGAGAGCTGAAAAACAGAGTCAAGATACTTGCTTTTATTCCAAATCTATGCAGAGTTGGGTGCTAAGTGGTAGATCCACAAAGCTAGCCCACTTGGTTAAGACATGGAAAGTATTTATACCTTTTGAGCAACAGTTATCTACTTTTGCAAGTTGGCTCATTCACCCTTGTTCCTAGCAGATCCTGCCAGCCTCGTCTCCACTTGAAGGCGCAGTGTCCTTCTCATGGAGCATGCCCAGTAAAAAAGGAAGGGGTTTCTGTGGGTAGAGGGCTTTGCCCACACAAGGGGGGGCTTCT
>NW_010536457.1:0-15848 GCF_000687285.1 Phaethon lepturus | reverse complement strand
TTCTACTATGCTAATTGTATGTTAATTAGATGTTAATTAGGACAGTTCACTCCAAGTTCAGTAGTTGCGTTCCCTTTGTGGTTATCTTGTTCCTTCCCTCAGGGTTGTGCCTTGTGAACTGCTCTCAGACTAAACAATACCCTGAGCTCATTCCTTGCATACCTCCAACACCTATCTCCTGCTAGGAAGGCTGCGTGTCTCCCACTCTACGCTAGTGGCAAAGTACCCCAATGTGAAATTCAAACACTCCTTACTTTTTAAACATATCTTTTGGGTAGCTGTGTGTAAAAAGAACAAGAGTGAGGTGATGTTTGAGGTGAAGTGAAATTTGTGGTTGGCTCTAGTCTGCACCCCAGGGCTCTCCCGTTTCTTGATAGATTAGATGAGTTTTGGAAGCGCTGTTTTCCTTTCCTGGCTGGCACTGTCACTTCCACATTAGGATTGATGTGTGTTGCCTAGGCTGAGACAGTTCACCTCTGGGTCCAACTTGCTCTACAGTGTAATGAAAGTCCTCTCCAGGGTTGTGCTGTTGGCACTTGGGAAACACTGAAAGCTGTATTCCCAGAAGGACTAGCCTGTACTGGCCCTTCAGGTGGTGTTGGCTGAAAATGCTGCTTTTAGTGGTGCTTTAGAGAACTTGATCTAAGATTCTGTACTCAGCAGCCAGGGTGTTGCTGGAAGAAAGTTTTGTGATGAGGCATGTCTTGTGAGGAAGCTCATCTCTTAGGCAGGGAAGGTGATTGCTCTCTAGTTTGGTGAGGAAAGCTTTTGTTTGAATTATTTTCTACTTGGAAGCAAGTAAAAGGTCTGTTGGACTGCACAGCAGGCCATAAAGGTGTTCTTTCTCCTGATTCTTTTTGGAGAATAGTAACTTGCCTTAGGCCAACTGTGTAGTGTTAAGAAACTGATTAGTATAGGCAGGGTTGTAGCATAACTAACCCTAGTTCTGAACCTCTTAGCATTCATTTTTTTCTTTTGAATATAGATGCTTCTGAGGAAAAAAGTGAGGAGAAAAAGAAAAACCTCTCCTTGCCAACATCTTCCTCGAAGGAGATTGGTAACTCAAGAGACCAAAGGTAATGCTTCCCTTTAACCAAAGATGATACTGTTACAGAGTTTGAATTTTCTTATTGCACCCTAATTTTTATTTTTGAGTGTCTGAGTTGGGAATTTTGTATAGTGAAATTCCAGGTCAGAAACACCAGGATTCTAGACTTCTTCAGAGGGCATCTGTCTGGCATTTCTCAAACTGTGACACAGAAATAGGTGTCTACAAAATACAGTGCCTTTAGTGAGTTTTTTGGTTTTATTTACATTGTATTTCATATTTTTCTACTCTTGGTTATGTGTTGACTTTTCTATTAGTAAAACATTCTTCTGTTTTTTTTGTGTTGCGTTTTTATATACTTTTGCTTATTTCTAACTTTGAACTCCTTAGAATGGAGATTATTTTTGGCCTTTGCAATCTCAAGTGATGAGTGGGATTGACTGACACATCACTATAGTAAAACTTCCATTTCTTTGTCCTTGACAAGTCCCAGTAGAAGTCCTGTTTTCACTCCAGACTGATGTCCAGCCATCTGGCAGGTCTGCTGCATACTTGCTCCTTGCCATACCTTGAACGTTGGCTCCTCTTCCAACTGTCTGCAACTGCACTGGCCAAGCCCTGAGTGGAGGCAGTGATCAAAGGGGAGTAGGGAAATGCAATTTAGAGCTTCGTTCCAGAGGCGAGAGACTTTTCTCAACCTCAGATCCCAGGAGGGTGTGCACTTTGTAGATTTGACCTTTAGGTGATTTAGCCAATTTCTTAAGTTTGCCAGAAGATTTAGAGTATTAAGGCTATAGTCCTGCTGGTTTGCAGGCTCTTCCATGTCTGTAGCCTGTCTCTGGTCACTTTTTTGTCACTCTACTGTTTGCTTTTCCTTTTTTGCTGAGATCTCTCAAGGCTTGACACTACACAGAGCTGCTGATGGAGAAGGCTACTGATGCTGAGCTACATATCTTTAATTGACTTGCATCTTTGGTTATCTCACTTCCATAAAATGTGAAAAAAGATTTGCTGAGTATTGCAGTGAAAGTACTGGGGAGGCTTTGTGGCCAGAATTGAGTCTTGTAGTGATGTAGTGCAGTGTGGGAGCGAGGTCTGTCTAGATCTGTGTGTATGATGCAGCCAGTGGTGTGTGACAGTGGTCCAGGGGTAGAAGCAGTAGGATGGAGTCTCCTGCCTGATGTTTCCTTTTGTCCCCACTGAGAGGAGATGAAGGTTGGAGACCAAAGAGCCACCAGTGGTAGTGGAGAAGGGTTTGCTTCGCAAGCTGAGAGTTGGTCTGAGCAGTTTCACCAGCCTTGTAATGCAAATACCTTCTCTTCATGATCATGATTTAGAGTATAAACTGTAAAGTGCAGGCAGGTACTGCCTTCCCCAGGGTGAGGGTAGGAGCTGAGTCAGTCATGGGCAAGAGCCTTTGTGCATGCCCTTACTCGTAAGGGGAGGCAGATTTCCCTCCAGGGTATGGGCGCAGCCTGTGTGGAAGTACTTGTTGGCTGTTGCTGATGGGGAGAGAAGACACGTATTACTGAGTTGGCTGGTACTGCTCAAGCCAGGAAGTAGTATTGCAGTTTAAGGAAAAAGGGAAACTTCTTATTTAATCTTTGGAAAATTGACCTTGGGGAATGCGGAGCCTGGAGGGAAGGACGTGTGAGACATTCCCTGGGCACAGTGGCAGCAGACACTTCATGAGCAAAACTAGCTGGGCCTGCTGGGACATCTGGTTTGAAGGCTGAGGCTTGTAGTAATTGCACTCTGAATAGGATCCTGGCTGTAGGTAGAGAGGCAAACCCCTGCTGTCTCCTTGCTTCGTCAGACAGTTATCATGGGGTATGTGGAATGGAGTTTTCTGGCTTGTGCTGCTAACCCTCCCCTGTGCCTTGATGTGCTGCAGCTACTGCAGTTTTTTTTTTTCCCCCTTGATGCTTTCTATGTGTATTCACCCTCCATCTTCTGAATGGCAAAGCATACCCTTGGTTGTGAAGGATAAACAGAAACAAATGGATTAGTGTAGCATAGACCAGCAGAAGTGGCTAGCTCCTGGTGTCAGTGTGAGCCAGGCTCTAGTCACAGAGACAGGAATGGTGTCTTACCCTCCAGTGCTGCAAAACAACCTTCCTTGAAAAAAAAAAAAAAAAAATAGCAGTGAAGAGTCTTTGTTCTTTGAGGCACAGGCTGTGATGAAGGGAGTCTGACTAGTTGCGTAGTGTGTGATAGCTGGTTCAGATGAGGCTGCTATAAAGACACCAAAGAGATCAGCTTGTATTCAGATATTTCAGCCACTTAGTCTGATAGATTTTGGCTAGGCCTTCCTCTTGTGTCAGGGAGAAATACTGGAATAGCTCTTGGCCTGAAACTTGTCTTGCTTTCTGGAACACAGATGTAGAAATCTCTCTGTAGTGACTAGAGAGCTAGTACTGCGAGACCTGGAGGCTCTGAGCCAGCCAGCGTGGAGCTGGCACCTGCGAAGTTGTATGCTGCATTACTGTAATCCAAAGCATATTTGGTTGTGCTGTAGTATTTTAGACCATTAGTGTAGTACATTTTAATGGGCTATGTCTAATGTTTCTCTCTCTCTGGCAGCATGAGCTTTTTTTCTTCCAGGATTCTCTAAACTGCCTTGATGAGGAGGTTTTGGATCTGTGGCCTGAATTCAGCTCTTCCATGGGATTTTCTTTTGGTGCAGTCCCTGGCTGTTGCTTTGCCACCATTTTGTTCCAGCATAGCCTTTTTTATGTGTAAACTGTAGTTGCCTGGATAGATTTACAAGCTCTTTCTCTTGTTTAACAGGAACAGTGTGAACCACAAGGATTTCCTGAAATAAGTTTTCTAGGTGTGTTTGAGGTCTGTTTCCCAGCTATTCTAACTATAAACTAACTTCTAAAGCTTAATAAATAACTTTCTGTACAGAGTCTTTGGAGTGGCTGAGAATTCGGTCTCATCTAATTTGTGAGTGATCAGTTGTCATCTCAGGGTGTGTATGACATGTATGTGTATGTAGGAGAATATGTCTTTACTTTTCAGCTAACAGAAGTGGGACAACCATGCATCTTGTCTAGCCTTTTTCCCACCTCCAGGGAATAAACATCAAAATGTTTAAGTCAGTAGCATTTGTGGACAGAACCTTCCTGAAAATCAAGCATTACCTGTGTAAATATTAGTTTAAAGGCCTGACTTTAAGTATTGAATGTAGTGAAGGTCAGTGTTGAGAGTTCACATGCTATGTTTTGCTCTGGGAGACCTTAGTGTCACTGTTGCTTGCAGAATGAGACAAAAGTTAAAGCTAGAAGAGCTCTCGAAGTTTTCTTGCTACCCCTTCCCAGGACAGCATGACCTCTGCCCAAGCTGTCCCTGACAAGCCTTTCTCTAAGCTCTTTGACAACCCTAAAAAACCTCAGGGTAAGACACTTCCGTAGCTGCCCTTGGCAGTATCTTCTAATTCATAACTCACCTTTACAATTTGAAGCTTAGTCTCAATCAAAACAGTCTTGCTAAGACCATTTCTTCATGCTTTTGTCTTTAGCAAGTACGGAGGATTTTTCCTACTGTCTTCCTTTGTAACAAGTTTTTGGGTAGAGGAGATAAGTCCTGAAAGTCTTGCCTGCTGCAAACCACTCCAGTTCCTTCAGTCTTTCCTTTTATCGTAGGCATGTTTTTGAGGCGTTTTACCTTTGTCCTTTGGGAAGTCTCATTTGTCCGAACTGTTACGCAACATGATCAGCTGTGATTTTTTAGATGAGTTGTTCCTGAGTTGTGTATGCTTTGCTATGTACACCCCCATGCGTGCTGCCTGTGATCTGTGCATAGCTGCTTCAGCACAAAAGTACCTAATGGCAATTTGTACGTCCTGGATGGGAGAAGGTCATCTAATTGATTATTTGCAAGCTAAGTTGTTTCTTCTTTTTGTAATATGGGCAGTATAAATCCTATTGAGTGTGTTGAGTGGTTTGGACACAAATCTCTTCCTTAATAGCCTCCTGCAGTGCCACCCAGTAAAACTAGCTGGTAAAAAGTGTTTTTATTCATCTACTGGTCAAAGAGAAACACAGTAAGCTTGCAATATAATCTCCCTCACAGAGTGCATCTATTTCATCTGAGCAAGAAATTAATCTTCTGCTATGGTTTGAGCTGAACAATTTGCTGAAGGTGCACTGGTGGATGCTTCTTAAAAAGACCTGATGAGGTTTTGAACTGTGAAATCCAGTAGCCCTAATGATGATCTACAGGCTTTGAGGCACAGCAGAGCCAGACTGGATTTGAACTTAGCAGCAGGGTCTCCCAGGATAAGTCCCTGAAGTTGTCTGGCTCCATTTGTACAGCAGCAGATTCAGGTTTCCAGCTTAGTGCTGTTTTTCTGTGGGCTGACTCATCCCTTCCAGGACAGTGTAGTGGAAGTGCTTTTTCATAGCAGATCTATTTTTTGATGGCAAAGAACTGGCAGTAGTGACCCAGCTTAAAAGCAATTGTCAAGCCACTGAGATCTTCAAGGAGATGTTGCCAGTATGGCATGGGTGAAATATCAGGGTTTCTTTTTTTTCCCTTTGTCTCTTACTGCATTAATGTTACCAGGCATTGCCCATAAATACAGTGCATTTTATGGCCCAAAGACCAAAGTCAGAGCAATCTCTGCTGAAAAATTTGCTGTTCTGCTGCCTAGATTTAAGGCGAGCGGCCTCTATAAAATCATCTGGGAATCATAATAGTCCAAGTCTCTTACCAGCAGTATTTGCAGGGCAAACGAACTCTACGTGCAGATGTTAGGCTTTATGGGCAAGATGTCTCAACATGGTGGGTGTACGCCCAGCTGAACTGCTCAGTGAGGTTACTCCTCTGGCACACAAACCTCGCAGCGGTGCCTGCAAGCCCAGCCTGTGCGGCGATCGTTCACTTTCAGTCTCTCCAGCCAGCTCCCCGGCAGATGACCTGACTGAGTCAGCCACAGCAGGCAGGTGTTTGCATTCCCTTGCTTGTGCCCATGATTGCTTGCAGGTGGAAATGAAGTCATTTTTGTGAGTGAAGCAGTATTTATTAGTCCTGTGCCAGCCTGGCACCTGTGCAAGCCATGTGTGGTTGTAGAGGGGTGTTCTGTGGGATGAGCAATAAAAGATTCTTATCTAGATTACAGGTAAAAGGAAGATGCTCTTATACGTTATGCTTTGTTGGGGCTTTTTTTGCTATTGGAGCTGAAGGAGCCATCTTCTTTCTTTTCCTTAGCATGGCAGCTCCTTTGTCTGGAGGGGCTGGTGTAGGTTTCTCTGATTTCTGCCCCAGAAGGCAGTGTGCTGCACTCCTTGTCAGCCACAGAGAGCTAGAGTGCTTTTTTTCACTTAGCTGTTCTCTTTCCTGCTGCTGACATCTTGGTAGTGAAGGATGTGAGATGAGGAACCAGCTCCAGCACCGGCTGAGATTAACCTTAGTGGTGGCTTCTGCTCCCTTTCTGCTGAGAATAGTTATGGACTTTGTGTCCTGCCAAGCGAGAGAAGAATAAGGCGCTGTGCATCTGTGCGCTACGCTACCAGACCGAGAGTGCTGATGGTCTCAGGGAGTCCTGAGTACATTTGAGTTACTGATGGCGTCTGATGGCTTCGTAATATTTTCACTTGATGCCCAGTGGTCCAGCAGTTGTGATATGTGTTCAATAGCAGGCAGGCCTGCTTCAAGGATTAAACCCTCCATTTATAGCCAGCACAGTCCACAGGAGAGCTCGTATCTGGGTTGATGGTGCTGGCTGCTGTATTGCGCTATATGCTCATTCAGGTCATGTGGCTTTGTACGGTTTTCCTCTGACTGGTTTTGTGTTACGATTAACAGGATGCTTGTCCACATACCTGCTGATCCCTCCTCTGCTCTCAGTGACCCGAACTGAGACATTCTGACAGGTGAAGTTTCTCTTTTAGCTCCAACAAAAGGCAGGAGCCTCCGAAGACTCCGACCACCCCCAAAATCACCACCTTCCCTCCGGCACCTGTCACCTGCGATGCTGTCCGCAACAAATGCAGAGAAATGCTGACAACAGCTCTACAGGCTGATGGTAAGTGCTGGGGGAAACCATGCATTGCCTAAAATGCTTCACAGCTCCTGGTGCATTGATAGACCTCTGCGTGTAGGTCAGCACCAGCTCCTCTTAGATACACTCTTCTGGAGCAGCCTGTCGAAGAATGATTGCCATCCGCTCGGTCCAGACTGGCTGGCACTGCAGTGTTTATAGACACTTGCTATAAAGTGTCTATAAAGCTGGCTTGAACCAGAGGCATGGCAATGTGTCAGACAGTGGCTGTTAAGAACATGGGGTCTTCTGCTCTGCAGCCTAGGGTGGTCTGGCCAGAAGTTTCATCTTCAGGTGTGCAGGTATTTGCTTCGCTTTCTGGGTCTGTCTTGACTGCTGTAAAGGGAAGCTGTCATCTCAGCTTACCTTTGGGGCACAAAATGAAGATGTAACTCAATACATGGAATTTGTGGGTAATGGTGCTTATGCCAGTCGTTATCTGCTCTTAGACTCCCCTACCCATGCAAACTGGAGCCCCTTAAATACCATGGTCCTCTGTGGATCTGGGGCGGCATAGGCCTCTTGGGCACTCAGGCTGTGCCGTCTAAAATGAGAGGCAACTGCAGGTGCTCAGCATCTCTGAAAAGTCAGATTTTAAACACCTCAAGCTGAACACATGCTTATGTCCAAACTGCAGATCCCTTTGGAAAACTGGGGTCTAAACACTGCAGTGTTTTATTAATTTGGAGCCAAGGAATGTAGACGGCAGATGTCTTTTGTTTCTAGCCTTCTTGTGCACACGCACGTGTTTATGTGTATAAGCTCATCCTTGTTCCCTGCTTTATGGCGTTGGTTACAATACCCGGTGACCAAACTCTTAGCAGTTATTGCACTCTATATGATGCTGTTTAATTGGCAAGAAGCAGCATGTGAAAGAAGAGGGGAGGGCAGAGTCCTGAGCTGAGAAGAGAAATGAAGGCTTGAGTCTGATGCTGCATGCTTCTGGGCCCTGCCAGATTGTTGGTCTGACTAGAGCTACTTCTCATTGACACCAATATCTGATGAGACTCAATTCCTGCCTATATGTTTGATTTCAGCTATACCAAGAATGTATTAGAAAGCTGTATGTTTTGGGGGCCAGGTTCTTGTTAGCTTTGTCTAGTGCAGTCCGTCTCCTAGAGAGGCAGAGGGCATAGACTGGCTGGGTTGGTCTGTCTTCATCAGGGTCAGAGGGCAGCTAAAGCAAAGGCCAAGATGCCATTTGATGGAAGGAGCATGTAAATCGAAATAGCAAACTATCTAGATTTGTATGTCAGAAATGCTGAGCCTGGGGACCTCTTGCCTGGTTGGGAGTCGCTGGCCTCATGTTTCTCTTGTCTTACAGATGATTATATTGCCATTGGTGCCGACTGTGAGCACATAGCAGCCCAGATTGAAGAATATATCCTTACTGTGGGGGGCTTCCTTAAGGGCCTGCATGCCTCCAGGCCATGAAATTAATGTGCAGAGGAAAAATGGGACGGTCTTTCTTTGCATAAATGTTCTGCTGCAACTCTGCTTGTCAGGGCTCTGGGTCTGGTTCCAGCTCTGTTTGGCAGAGCTCTGGGTCACTAATGAACTACCAGTGTGGTGTTGGGAGCTCAGGGCAGACCCCTTGCTGGTATGATGGACACAGTTATTTCCTTCCTGTTTGCACCGTAACGGACTGTAATCCCCCGTTTGTCTTTCCCATAAAAATGCTATTTCCTGCTCTCAGCTCTGCTTCCAAATACATGTAACTTCCCTGTGCCTCCCTGTTGAGGAGAGTGTGCCGATATAGACAAAAGCAATGGGAAGGATGGAGCAATAAGGATCAAGTTGCATGTCAACTTGAGATAAGCCAGGAGTTTATCTCAGATAAGCCCCCAAAACCAGCTTGGTTTGGAGGCTGTGGGGTAGGAGGTGCAGCTGGGCTCTTAGTGGAGGGTTTTGTGGCTACCTTGCTGAAAAAGCAGGTTGAAGAACCTGAGCATAACTGAAAATAAAGATTATTTCCAGCACAGTGAAAACGTCAGGACTGAACGCCCCAGACTCTGGGATTGTATAAGCCTGCTCTCAAATCCAACATTAACCTCCCAGAGCAGACACTGCTGTTGGGTCTTGGCACCCTCATCTGTGTCCTGGCAGTGGGTAACACTGCCTGCTACTCATGAGTGGTACTGAAAGTGCTTGGAAGCCTCGGGGTTGATTGCAGGCTCCTTGACTGCCATGTACTCATATACCAAGACGTCAAGAACACAGACATGAAATACAAAAACCGAGTGAGGAGCCGCATCTCGAATCTGAAGGACTCCAAAAATCCTGAGCTGAAAAAGAACGTGCTGTGTGGGGCGATTACTCCTGAGCAGATCGCAGTGATGACCTCGGAGGTGAGGAAGCTTGAGGAGCAGCGTTTGCTTCTTACAGGGGATGTATCCTGTGGTTTAGCTTGAAGCAGGGGGCTGGTCTGCTGCCAGGGTTGCAGATTTTTCAGCAGCTGCTGCCAGAGTGTATGGGGATTGAACTAGCAATGGGGTTTGCAATGTGAAGAGTAGTCTGTTGGGACTTGATATCATCATGTGGGCCTAGGTATGGACCAGAAACCAAGAATGAAAGGCTTTCTGTCTTAATACCCATCTGTTAGGCCACCTTGTCCTGGTTGACTGTTTCCACTGTAGCAGGTGTGGTGGTAGAATTGGACAGATGTGATTTTATTGCTTTTTTTGAAAGGAAATGGCCAGTAATGAGCTGAAAGAGATCAGGAAAGCCATGACAAAAGAAGCAATCCGGGAGCATCAGATGGCCAAGACGGGAGGCACGCAGACTGACCTCTTCACCTGTGGGAAATGCAAGAAGAAGAACTGCACCTACACCCAGGTTAGTCTTCCTGCTCCTACAGCCTCCACACCGTTGACCTGTGCACAGGACATGATCTGTCATGGTCATGAGCTCTTACTCCTCTGTGACAGGCCCTGCAGCATGGCACAAACTTTGCCACTGGTGGAGAGAACCTTTTTGTACACTTGAGGCTCTCTAAAATGTACTGCTTTTGCACAATGATTTTGCCCACATTTCCTTGGAGTTTGTGTAACTTTTTGTGGCTCCTTTGTAGAGCAGCAAGGGTTATGCAGCACCCGGGAAGCTTTCAACAGTACAGCGGTGCTGCTTGCTGTGCAGCTCTCCCGAGCTGCACATTAGAAGCAGGTGCTGGGGATATGGAGATTCAGACAAGAAAGGAGTGGGTAGTGTAGAGGAGAGAGACTGCAGAAACCGAGGCAGGCATGTTGATGGTATTAAAAGTGCAAATTAAGAATGTAGATAAGCTGCAGCTGGACAAATCCCAACTTAAAATTAAACAGGTGAAACATAAGGAATAAACGAAGTGGTGATGTGAGCAGGCAGAGGGGATTTTTCTTCTCAGCGGACAGCTGCTGGAAGCCTTGTGCATTACCAGTGCTTTTTAGTTCCCATGTTCGTGCCAGGCATCTGGAGATAAATGTGCCTTTGCTGTGAGTCAGTGTTTTAGAATGTGCAGATACCTAAAAATGCACCAGCAACCACGAAATTGCTACTGAGTGGGTGCGCACAAACTGCGTGTGCAAGTGCCGAGTGAAACTCCTTCATATGCTTGGACGTGACGTGCAAACGCAGACGAGAGCCAGGCAGCTGACCAGGGATTTTCCTTTGGCTCAGCAGCAGTCTTGCATCCCGCAGGCTGGCTCAGGCGAGAGGCCGTCCCAGTAAGTCAGCTGGAAGCGCTGCCTGGGCTGTCTCGCTCGCCTCAGCAGCACGTGGGACTCTGTCTCCACCTGTAGCGGGCTGGAGCCCGACTGCCTGGCTTTGGGCAGGTGACGACAGTGTCTTCTAAAAGTATCAGAAGGCTTTCTGTAATTTTATTAGTTTTCCAGTGAAAATAGTGTTTGGTGTCTGAGTTGTAAGTTCCAAGTAGATGAACGGGCATTTATGAAAGCATTGGAAGCCAGGCAGTAATGTCGGGTGAGAATTACAGAATTTAGCTATCCACCATGCTTGCAAAACATGCTTAATTTGCATAATGCAAATACTGTGACTCTTGCATATTGGGTAATTACACATGCAGATCACCATAATTACCCCTCGGCATAGTTCTGCTGTCTTGACTTGTGCAGGGAGTGCCTGCGTTTTCAGTGTAGATCTGCCTTGTGGTATTCAAATGCTGTGAAAATCTGATTTTTAGCAAAGTATGTGTTTCTGGCAAGAGCCAGTCAGAGGCAGCAGTCACATCTGGGTTACATATCAGAGTTCCTTAATGGCTCAAATACAAACCAGACTGGAAATGTGCAGAACGTGGTAACCCAGAGCATGTTCCTGTGAGGCCAGCACATAGGACTGGTCTGTAAATGGGAATGGCTTGAGTGCTTTTTTATGTGTTGCTGTGGAGCACACGCATGATGGACTGAGGGTTTTGTCACCTCACTGCTGCTGCATCCCTTCCCGGGGGACATATTGGGGGGGACTGGCTGTGGCTGTGTCCACCCCTGGAGCCAGCCACAAGGAATGGGCAGCAGAGGGGGTGAGGAGGGAAATCTGCTGCCCCAAAACACATCAGTGTCAGGCTAGAGAGGGGTCATGAGATGAGGTGTATAGCTGTGTGTAAAACAATAACCAGACTCATTTTACAGGGAAGTTCCTTTTGCCCTCCCAAGCCTCAGTGTTTCATTGATTTCTGACAACGTTGACACCAGCGGGACAGGGAGCTCCCCGTGACCTGCCACGGGGCCATGTGCGATGCTCAGCTCTCACTTCCCTCGTGTCCTCCCCAGGTGCAGACCCGCAGCTCCGATGAGCCCATGACCACCTTCGTCGTGTGCAACGAGTGTGGGAATCGCTGGAAGGTAGCACACCAAGGATATTACTGGCACTGAGGGGTCTTAGGGTAGCTGCACCCACGATGCTGCAGATGCGTAGCTGCTGCCCTCAGAGGTGCTTGCCAAACGCTGACTGGCTCTAGCAAGTGATCTTTCCTCCCAGCACAGAGGCAAGAGCTCCTGGGTTCATCCCACCTCTGCAGAACAGCTGGGGTCAAGTCTCACTTTTGCATTCCTTGCCTCCCTCCTTACATCCCCTCTTCTGCCATGACCAGCTTCACGGTGCATTCCATGCTCCCTCTGCCCCCCAAGAGATGGTGGTGATGACATTCGGGATTTTAAAACTGCTCTTTTCATACTGCGCACAGAGCTCGGGGGTGAGCAGAAATCTCCCGGTCAATGGTGAGCAGAAATGGTGCCACTACCAAGTGCCAAAGAGCCACGGCTGAGAGATTCAAACGGGAGCTCTTGTTCGGCCCCTGCTCCAGGGGCTGAGCCTTGCCTCTGCAGAATCCCCAAGCCCTTGCCAGCTTCAGAAACAAGACCATCACCTGGATCCCTGTCTTCTAGGCAGCACGCGCATGACCTGCAACTCCCCTTGGCAGTGAGGTTTTCTAATCGGGGTTTAAACTCCCTTCTCTTGCAGTTCTGCTGATATGTGCCATGGGCCGAGAGCGGCAGCCAAACGCAGATCAGAGCGCAACCTCCATACGCCAGCTCCCACGGCAATTGTGTATTGTGTCCCAAGTGAGTTTGCTTTGTCACGCGCTGAGAGAGCAGCTGCAGGGAGGCCTGCCTCTCCGTTTGGGCCTCAGTGGAGAGCCCCAGTTGTGGGCTGACAGGTTGGCAGGAGAGCTCACTAAACACACTTAGTCGTTCTTTTCTCATCTAAGCAAGTACGCTCACTTTTTCTTCAAAACTAATATTAAACATTTTTGTCAGTTTCTGACTTTTATTTGGACTGTGCGTCTGCAGCACTTTGCTTTTGTGGCGTGGAACTGCAGGGGAGCCTGACAGATGGTCAGTGTCCAGACGATGAGGCCTGAACAGCGCCTGGACCACCAGAAAGTCAGAAGCTGCTTGTAGGTACGCCCTCGGTGCACCAAGGCTTGTTCCCAATCAGCTCATGAAATCTAAAACACTGGGCCAAGTCCTGGTGTGGAGGGATGGGCAGTATGAGTCGTCTTCCTCTGGCTGAGCAGACCTGTGGATGGAAAACACAGCTTTTGGGGCACAGATCAGATGCTGCTTTCTGTCTTGGTAGTGTTAATTTGAATTTGCACGGTGATGCGTACCTTATCTCAGGCCTTTAAATAACAACAAAGGTTGCTGTGAGACGAGATCAAGAAAGTCCGTTACAACCTGGGCACACAAAGCAGGGTGACACCAGCCACAAAACAAAACCCCCAAACTGTTGATTTTGGGGATCAAGAGAGGGAGGAAGGTGTGCTAGGCCCAGGCGAGGTTGGCATTGCCTAGTGCTCCATCCCTCTGTGGAAGGAGACCCTTGGAGCCAACCTCAGCTCCTAGCTGGGAGCAGGGAGGCTCTGGCAGTCTGTGGCTATTCCTGCTGCCTTACCCAAGGCTGCTCCCCAGGGCCATCTTGCAGGGAACCTGGGAACAGTTAATACAGGGAGAAGCCATTGGTAAAGGAGGTGGAGGAATCCACTGGCCGGTGGGAGTGTTAAAAGGGAGTCCCAAGCACCTTCCTGCTTGTGTACACTCTGCTCTGAGCTTGACAGCTGAAAGGCAGCCTGAATTTTCAGAGGGACTGGCTGGAGAGGCTCAGGAAGAGGAGCAGTGCTGCAAATACAGGAACTTTTCCAGAGGCTTGGACCTGGAGAAGGTAGGGATTACAGGTACCGGTGGGAGCTGTTGGCACTTAGCTCTATGAAACAGGATGGGTTTGAAGTGAGGTTGGAACTTGAACAGCCTCGGGTGCCACATCTGCCACCATGACTGAGTGGGTCCTGCAGGATTGGGCTCTTTCTGGGAGGTTATTAGAACCTGGTGGGGAAACTGTCCTCACAAGAGCTTTCGGCCTGAGACTTAAAATCCCTCTTCATTCTTCCTAGCTTTTAACTGACAAGCAGTGCAGGAGCATTTGCAGTAACATCTATGGCATCACTACCCTGTTCCAGGGTGAAAAACAAGTATTTCCACTGGCTTTTCAGCATGCCAGACAGCAGACATTCAACAGAGACCTTCGAGCTGTTTAGAGACGAGTAAGCAGCCACATGAATGCGATGGAAAACGTGCTCGCAGCCCCTTTGAGGGCTGTGCTCCTCTGGAGGCAGGGATCCCAACAGGATCCTTCGCTCAGGGCTTTCACTTTACGGGGTGCAGCCAAGTCTCCCAAGAAGGAAAAGATTCAAAGATGCTGACAACTTTTTTAAGGCTCACGAGTCTTGCGGTGAACGGGATTATTCAAGCCAGGCTTGGGAGGGAACAGCGTCCTTGCAGTAATGCTTAAAAAAAAGCTTCAGGATCTGAAACCGAAGCTGGCCCAGGCACTCTGGCTCGTGCGCTGTGAACAGGAGCCAGCTCATTACCAGTTGCTGTTGCCTTTCTCGTCTTACTGTAACGAGGGGAGTTGGGTTTGGGTAGGGTTTGCTGACAATCCTGAATTAGGTATGGAGAGTCACAAGCAGGAGCCCCTCAAATAGAGGGAAAAGTACTGTCAGGGCATCGCACTGGCTGTTTTCTGGGAAAACACCAAGGAGAGACAGTGAGGGGAAAGTCAGTGGATAAAGAGGCGTCTCAGAAGTAACTTACAAGTCTCAAATTTGCTTATAAGGTGTTTAAATTTGGAGGAAGAGATGAGCTGATGGCAGTGGGGTCTCCCCTGGGCTGGGGATGCTGCAGGGCTGTAGCAGTGCAGGCTCGGCACTCGCAGGGGAAAACTTGCCAATAACAACCAAATAATACTGACATTGCTGAACAAACTATCTCTGGTCTCTCTCAAAAATACGTCTCTTTGAATTGCACTTCCACCCTGGCAAAGAAAACTAAATTTACTGACATGAATTTCCACAGAGTCATGGCACTAGGAAAGAAGGAAACAACCAAAAAAAAAGCTGATTTTTTTTTGTTTGTTTGTTTAAAAAAATATCTCCAATAAAAAGAACCACTCTTCCTTCTTTTTTTCTTTGAAAGGGAGGGAGAGGGGTAGATAAATAGGAAACCACAGGCTCTTCTGGGGCAGGAAGAACAAAGACTAGTGTTGGCCTTCTGCAGCAGGGCTGGGTGGCAGGACCCCAGCATTGACTTTGCTTCAGCGCAGGGGCAGAAATATTTTAACTCAGGGCACTGGGGCTCCAGTAAACCATTCCTCATGCTGTACCAAAATACACAGATACTCTGTCTTCCCTGCACTGTTTCCTGTTCCCACATGGAGCCCTGCCTGGCCGCTGCTTGGTGCCTGGCTGCTCCTGAGGGACCTTCTCCCCGCTGGCGGGGGCCAGCCAGGAGCCTTCGCTTTTGGGGCTCCTGGGGGTTTCTCAGGAGGGCAAATACCACCTGCACAGCCCCCACACGTGTTCTCCCCTGCCCTGAGGCCCGCGCCAGGGATGCTGGATGCTCTGCGTCTGGGGTGACAAGCGTGTGGTGCCCCGGGGCTGTGCAATGGGGACCCTGCCCACCCTCGGCGCACATCCTTGCGGCACCACCACCGCTGGGGTCCTGTCTGGCCCCTCCGGAGCCCTGTCGGTGACTTCAAGGATGGGGGGCCATGGCCCCAGGGTGCTGCCTGCCCCACGGATCCTGCAGGAATATGAAGGGGGTGCAGCACTGCTCCCTGCCCGGTGGGCCACTTCAAACAGACGGAGCAATGTAAACCTGACAAGTTTTTATATGTACAGAGATGCTTGTCAAACCCCCCTCCCGCCCCTCGAGTCCCCCAGTAAAAGCCAACAAAAAGAGCATTTAAAATAAAAAGTAAAAAAAAAAA
>NW_010536456.1:8761-17502 GCF_000687285.1 Phaethon lepturus | reverse complement strand
GGCTATCAATTTCAAGTCTGGCACGTTGAACTTACTCCTAGGTTCAACCCTAGTGAGCCCGGTTTTATCCCCTCCCCCCTCCAAATCTAGTTTAAAGCCCTCTCGATGAGGCCTGCCAGCTCATGAGCAAGGATCCTTTTGCCCCTTGGCGTCAGTTGCACTCCATCAGCTGCGAGCAGGCCCGGTGCCGTGTAAACCACCCCGTGGTCAAAAAACCCAAAATTCTGATGACGGCACCAGCCCCAAAGCCACGTGTTGATCAGGTGTGCTTTCCTGTTCCTTTCAGCGTTCTTCCCTGTCACTGAAGGGATTGATGAAAAATTTCCCTTACGTTCTCAAAGAGCTAGTGCAAGTCAGAGTTGAGTGCACTCAGAGCATCAAGGACAATGAGCTGCTAACGCCTGTGCTGTTCTTGCTCTCTAGCTAGTAAGACTGCTTCACTTTCTACTGTTATGGTTCAAGCATCCTTCAGCACCTCTAAATCTACTCACACAGCAACAGAGCTGCTCTTAGCTGAGACAGATTGTGACAAGTGCTCTGGTCAGCCATTCATTTAATATTTTTTTTCACTTCTGTTAGTCTCTGTTCAAAAAGAGAAGGTTTTTGTGGCACAGCACAATACTATTTCCAGCGCACCAAGGAGGTGGAGGAACTGTCTATATCCTCTGCCTTTTGTGGTGTAATTGAGAGGAGGGTGGCAATACCTGGCCAAAGGGCATAGGGGATCCAAAGCATTTAAGGATCATCCTGATCCCCGCCCCCAGCCCTGTGTTTTGTAGCATCTCTTACAACTGTGATAAGCCATTCTAAAGCAATAGCAGTCGAGCAAAGCAGTCACTGAATGCCACCCCTGGAGCAAAAACCTCAGGGCACTGGTCTGTGCACTCCAGAGAACATGGGGAGACAGAACCAGCATGAGAGAGAGGACTCCCTTGGATGGCCTTGCCTGAGGAGCGTAATGAATCAAGAAGTGACACTGAGGTGCAGATTTGCTGTGCACCTCAATGCTAGAGCAGATTTCAGGCAGGAGAGAGCACACTCTGGTCTATGTGCTGCTGTTTCAAGAGCCCCAGAAGGTCCCTACAGTCCTCAAAAATTAAAAAGGCGGCAGCTAATCTTACTTCTACCCAAGGGACTATCACTCTCAATCTGTAAGTCAATATTTGTCAATAAGTCACCTTTAGTCTACTTTCTTCAAAATATTTTACTGAATCTTGGTCAGTTGACTGAAGAATTTGACCCTAATAATGTACTGAGCATTTCTTATTTCTAGCGGTAGCCACAGAATAAAGTCAGTCACTTTAAAACTAAGGCAAAAAGATTTTCTCCAAAGTTGCCACTCCCTTTTTTGCATGTCAGAAGGCACATTTTTGTTTGTCTTACATGGGTTTATGGAGAAATATCTGTCAGAAGACTGGATGCTGTAGAAAAGTCTGCCAGGAGAGTCTTCATCATCAGGATCTTTAGCTGTTATATTGGCAACAACAGTGCCCGGGCTTTGCTCCTCTGGAATCCTGTAGATTCTTTGTTTTCTACAAGACAAAACAAAATTCAGCAAAGCACGCATCTGTGTTTGCAAGGGCAGCTGATCACAGACTTAGCTGGCCAGCCAACTGTAGCCGCAGAGCCATGGTCACACTGGGCTCAGAGATGGCTATTTGTATGTCAGGGTAAATATCCCAGTCACTGGTTCTGCCAGCTGGACACATAGCAATAGCTGAACTGGTATGTGGTCATAAAGCATGACATAGCCACACAAGTAACTGTCCTTCCCCTGCAACTTTTTCACAGTAAAAGCCATTTGACTTTCACAGAATCATGGAAGCTGAAGATGGAAGTGGCTGTTAAGTCATGCAGTCCATCTCCATACAGAGCCACCAGCTTGTAATGCCACTTGCTTTAATTCCTTAATTTTGCAAGAGAAATACAAAAATAGAAGCAGTAATGTAATTCATCATCTTTTGGAATGAATTCTGGAGGCTTTTTGGGGACAACAGTATTACTAAAAAGCTGAGTTGCCCCTGCAGTAGGTGGAGACAGGGAAAAGCACTCCTGTGGGTGCTCACCAGATGAACATGCTCCAAACTCCCAGCAACATCTGTCTGTCTGATTCATTTTACATAGAGGAAATGGTTCTTTACTGCTGCTGTTTGTATGCCAGTGCTCCCAAATTTCCCATTAATTGAGTTTTATAGCTCAGATATAGTCTGGCAGGCAGTTGTGCAAGATTGCTTATAACGGCTGAAGTTGCATGTTCACATGGGTACTCAGGTATGCAGTTATGATACTTGAACCACATGCAAAAGCAGGCATGGGCAAGCACACTAAAACTGTGCAAGGAATTTATGAAGGCTGATCTATTCTACTGAAACACATACAAACACACAAACATCTCCTGCTTACAGAAATCAAAGGGAGTTGAAGGTGCTCAACAGTTCAGAAAAGCATTAGGCATATGTTTCAAGACTGAGTCTTTTTTCCACGTTTTAAACTTCCTATGCCACCGCTTACCTAATTGACTAGTCTATAGTTCCCAGTTTAGGAAAGCATGAGCCCATCATTGTCCTCTGAAAACCAGCGTCATGGGGTACTTCACAATTGGAGCACAGAATTGCAGAGACAGAACAGAAGATCCCATGTTTCCAGATCTCCACTTGCAATTTTAAAAATGGTTAAGAAGACACAGTACCTTCAACTGTTTTGTCAGCTCAAATGAAAAGAGGAAGGCATACAGGAGAGAAACCAAATAGAGTTTTCCCAGTACAAACACCTATCTTTCAGCCAGAGTAAACACAGAGCTTGTGAAGGCTGTGGAGTCAGTGTATGTATTAAATTTCTATCTCACTCTGGGTGTTGGATCTTTTCCTTGTTCTCCTGTTGCTCCTTCCTAAGTCACTCATAAACAAAACAGATGGCAACAGAGCTCCATCATTGCTGCCAAGAATACCACCTCAAAATGCCCCTCTGATCACTGGGGAAAACAGGAGGGACAACCCTAACTGGTTTTGGCTCAAAGTAAGGGAACTCTCTATGCACGCAGGGACCACAGCTCTGACCTCTCTGTGGACAGAAAACTCACCACAGCTCCATCTTCACAGCCCTACTAGCCCTCCTGTGCCCTGCATGGGCCATTGTCCAGTCCCCACCACATCTCTTGGGAAGCAATGGGATGTTTTCGTGCATATCCCTGTAGCACCAA
The DNA here is from genome assembly GCF_000687285.1 of Phaethon lepturus. Lineage (NCBI taxonomy): Eukaryota > Metazoa > Chordata > Aves > Phaethontiformes > Phaethontidae > Phaethon > Phaethon lepturus. The sequence continues at coordinate 14,303 of NW_010536456.1, read as the reverse complement.
GTACTAGGACAGCTGGGGAGGAGTTGGGGCCACCTCCTATGCAGCTACGTCTGGGCTGTGTCCTGTTGTCCATCTGTCCGCCACCTGCCACCGGCTTTTTACAGGATGGTTCAAGCAGACCTTTTAGGCACTGCAGTGTAATTGTGAAGGAAGCATATGTTTGTTTTCTTGTCTTGTCCTCTGTTTTCCTGACTCCACAAGTTTTTCATTGATTTTAACAGCCAGAATTTCAAAAGGCTGAATGCCAATGTAGTGTTGTGAACACCAAAACCAGATGTGCTTGCATATACCATGGGAACAATTAAAAAGACCCTTTGAAACACTGTTCTTGACAGCTTTGATCGGGAGAAAATAAAGAAGGTTTGCTAACTCATCAAGTTTCCCCAGCTCCCATCCCAGTACTAATTATTATAGTGTCAGAAAGTATGTAGTCCCAGCATGCAGCTCACATTTTAGCAGGGGAGAGGCCATACATGTGCATATGGAGGGCAGACCATGAAATGTAATTTAATCTAAAGTTCTTTACAAACTGAGCTGCTCTTTTTGGTCTGTAGTGTCAATCTAAAAGGGAGAAGATTCAAACAAATACCAGGCCTTATTTGTGCCACATGAGAACTGAGTCTTAGACCTTAGGTTTTATGGATGCTCAAGTCACCGCAGGTTTCACTAATTCGAACGAGTAGATACATATTCAAAAGTGCTCCTTCAGCATTCCAGACATAAGGATAAATAAACAGAAATGGCAACATTTGGAGGAAATAATCACTCTAGAACACAATATGCAAATGTTGGCACTGGGAAAAGGATTCCTCCTGCTTGTAGCAGCACAGTATGTGGAGCGAGCTGTTAACCTTATCGATTATTGCAGACACGAGATCCAACTATTAAGTAAGTAGCATCAAAAAAAATCCATGTCTCTTTCTAACATTTCATTCTTCTCTTTCTTCAGATTCTCCACCCCTTTATCCAGCAAAGTCCAGATCCTTGGCCTCAGCCCAGGAGCCCTGCATTGCTCTGGCTCCACAAAACACCCAGAAGATTGCTCCAAACAAGTGGCTGCAAACCTCTTGGCATGGCCCAGGTGCTACACTGTCTTCTCCTTTGCACAGATGGCAGGAGAGCAGCCATCATAAATGTTCTCAGCAGGGACCTCGTAGAGCCTCAGGATCAGGAGACATAAAGAGAGTGTCTTGAATCCAAACAGTGTCTCACGCAAGTGACAAAGATAAATCAACAACAGAATCAGATCAACTGTAATAATTGTCAAGTTCCTGCTTCAGAAACAATCATCCATCGTGCTTTCCACCACAAAACAGCCTGCTGATGGCACATGTATATTCTTTTCTATTTTTCCAAATTTTCAACAATGTTCCTGATTCTAACTAAAGCTCCATTAGTCTTCAAAAGCTATTTCTGACTTCTGTGTTATGACACAATTTCCTGCTTATGACACAGTAAGAGACGGCAATGTTTCAAAGATCACTGGGATCGTTTACAAGTGTAAGTGTCTGGGAAGAAGAGGAAGACAGATCAAAAGTGAGACTTTTCTATGTCTAGACATTTCTGCATGAATAAACATCATTATGGTGAAATGCACATCTGCATGAAGGATAAATTCTATATGATTGTATCCACACAGGGTGAAATTCATCTCCCTGTCTGAACTTGTCCAAAGGTCTCTGCGTAGCTTTAACCTCTCTAAATGCTAATAAGTATTTGTTATACTTGTTTGTCTGCTTTTAGCATGAGCCCAGAAAACTTGAAACTATTAAGAATATAAACAAGAATACAAGAGGAAAAAGCTTTCCAGTAAAAGAACAGGAATCATTAAAAAAAAAGAAAATACCTTTTTCAGTAGGATTTTGTTATATTTACTTGCCCGTATGTTACACCCTCCCATTGGTGCCAAAGCAGTAAAGCTGGGAAAACATCTGCATTTTGAGAGCAACGGAAGTTTTTCACTCACGTGGTGAAGTAAGGTCTTTCATCATTGATGTTAATTATATTTATAGTCACTGTTTTAGTTGAGTTGAGTCCATCTGGATCTGTCACTGTTATATTTAAAAAGTAGCTGTCAAATAAGAAAACAAAACAAGAATCATTCAGTGGCTATATAGGAAAACATTTCTCTGCCTACTGTAAGCTAATAGACCACATGAATAAAATACATTCTCACCAATGTGGATCTTTCTCATAATCAAATTCTTTCGTGGAAAAAACAGCTCCGCTTTCCAAGACTAAGAATGGCACTGATGCAGGGAGCAGTGAATACTGAAATGAAGAAAGCAAGGAATTAGTCTTTTTATCTTTAAACATCCCTCCATTCATTCCTTGCCTTGTAGAACGGGCCAAGTTATAGTACAGCACTGCCTCAAACTTTGCGTAATGAAACATGCTGACATACAGATGCCAGCACGAGCCCTGATCATCTGAGCTGAAGCAGCTCAAACTTGGTCGTACGTGCCTTTTTTTGACAGCCAGTGGAGAGTCACGGACACTGAACTACTTACACTACGCTCTACCCCTGTGAACTCCAGGTCTGCAATGAGAACTTCAGGCAGCGGCCAGCCAGCAGAGCCGCAGCGCAGCGGGCAACAATCGGCTTTGTGGCAGCAGTGGAGTTCACGCACAAAGGAGAAGAGAGAAGAAGAGGTGAGGCTGGATTTGGAGGGACATAGGACAAGCCATGCAAGGAGGCAACACAGTTTAGGGGCCCAGATGATGGGAGAGGCCAGGGAGGTGAGAGCGGACTGTCACGGAACACACGAGGCTGTGAGGCTGAAGGGTGTTCACAACTGCCCGGCGTTAATGTGGCTGTTCAGCAGTGGCGTGTAGCAGCAGCCCCGTTGCACAACACCAACGGGTACAGCACCAGTGCACGGGTGCAGGAGGGAGCCGAGCACCCTGACACCCTACACAGTGGGGAGAAAGGCAGCACCCTGGTCCCCATGGCTGCGGGGTAGCTACCACTCGCCCACCACATCCTCCCTGCTATCATCCATGTGCCTCTGCCAGGCCATCACCAGTAAGACCCCACGGACCCTTCCTGTGTGCAGGTGTTAATAATACTCATAAAGTCTGAAGTATGCAACATAGGTCATGCACCATACAAGTAATCTGCAAAATCCACAGAGCAGATCTGTCCAGGGGATGCAACTGCTTTCATGTCACCTTTTGGAAAAGAACAGGAGGTACAGAGAGCCGAGTGAAACAACGTGCCTCCTGCAGTGATAGATTTAATTGAAATTGCTTTAAAAAAAGCAGCTAGGTAATCACAATTCTTTTAACAATTTTTTTTTTTGCCAGTTGTCATTTCTAAATTCCTTCTCCAGATCATTATTTTACCTGTTGCTCAGCATTTCTGTATTTGCAGCTTCTTATTATGCCTGAGCTTCGTCAGGGGTCAGAAGGCACGTGGAACTCCCTGCAGCAGCTTTCAGAAACAAAGCAGAGCTGAACCCCAGGCCTCTGCTTCCCTCCTCACCGGCTCAGGTTTGGTGGTTTGACTGGGCAAAGCCTGAGGACGGACTTCAAGCTAATTGCTCTCTTGAATAATGCTACACATTGAAGTAGCATCTTCAGGTTCGGTTCTTGAACATGCTGTCTTTTATAAAGGCAAAGGCAATAAAGCAAAGCTACGACACAATTCTTAGGTAAGTGTAGTTACTTTTCCCCTGCCTGCAAACAAACTTACCACTTTCCAGAAATTTTTGCTGATACCAAGAGTATATTCAGATCAGCTAACATATTTTCTTAACTGAGGGTCACAGTTTGCCCCGCGATTGTCAAAAAGCTGAGATTCAGTTGCCTTGTAAGCGATTTCCTTACTGTCTCGTTTAAAAGAATTTACATTGTGATACAGAAGGTTAAAAATTTTATTTATTTTTAGTCACTCTCATCTACAAGGAATGTTTTGCAAGCCGTTTAAACAAAAAAAAAGGAGACAATTTCTACTGTATCTCTGATTAACTGTATCAAACTTTGCCTTCACTATCCTTTAATTTTGGAGGGCTGAGAACTCAAAATACAGTTTGTGTCCAAACACTGAGGCTGGGTTTTCACAGAATCACAGAAACACTAGGTTGGAAAAGACCTTCAAGATCATCAAGTCCAACCATTAATCCAGCGCCACCATGTCCCCTAGACCATGTCCTGAAGCGCCACATCCACACGTTTCTTGAACACTTTTTTTTTTTCTTAGTTTATTGTTGAAAATGCTTTTTTTTCCCTGACTAAACCTTTTCCTGTAGTCCTGATAAGGAAGGAAGTTATTGAAAGATGCTGGCAATTAGCATTTCAGATACAGTGGATTATATAATCTCTGGGTTTTTTTCTTTAATACAACTTACTTTGAGTTCAGCATTTTCAGGATCAGCTGCATCAACTTGGTAAATGCATTCTGGAGGTGTTCCTTCCAAGATATAGATCGTTACAGCTGCATGGATATAAGCATACGCAGTGTTAATTGGGTGACAATAAAGGACACAGCCGCAAACATACTGATACACTGAAGCTGTCCAGACGTGTTACTGCCTGCTGCGTCTTCTCACGTCACGAGTGCAATTCCAAAATCATCACAGGAAAGAGCACAAACACTCAACAGATAAAAAGAAAGCAATTGCATATCTGTAAACAGGCAAACATCACTGCAAGCTGCAATGTGAATTGTGCCTTCGGGAGAAAGACTGATCTTTACAGATGGCCTATGCTGAGCTGCTCGCGGGGTATGGAGTACAACGATGCATTAGGGCTACACCCGCCTCTTTCCTTACTATGCAGGTGCGGAGAACACAGCCCTGTCCACCTCCTGTTCCCTGCCAGGAGAGCTCAGAGCCTTTCCTCTTCATTTCTGCTTTTCCTTTGCTTCTGTGAGGTAAATAAACAGTGGATGGTCTGCGCTGACTTAAATTTTTGCCTTATTAAGGGTGCTAATTCAGTGCGAGGCGTGTTGCTTTCTGTGTCAGGAATTCTCACAGCTGGGCCATCCCGTACTGGGCCACTGGCAACTGTCTGAGCCCTCCTTGGGTATAGCAATTAACAAAACAACAGATCTTTAGATCACGTTATTTGCTTCATGCCCTTTTGCGCCTGCTGGACCTGCCGTTTCTGGACTATTAATTTCCACTGTGACCCCTGCTGACTGCTGCTTCTCATCAGAGCAGTGGGAATCCCAGAACAGCGTAATGAGATGTTCCCAGAGGACAACAATATGAATATAAAGTTTAATGAGAGGGAGATGCTTTTTCATAACCAGCAAATGTGCAATTAGTGTCTAATTGTAGCTGGTACTGTTAACTAAAGTCACACAGTTAGACAGAGCAGACATCTGTGCTCACCAATTTATGGCAGCGCTAGCTGAGGCTTAAGCTGATGCACTTATTTGTAACAAGCTCCCACGTAGAGCGTGTTTCATGCTGTGCTGATCCCCTGAAGTGTCACATTTAATTATTATTAGATTCCAGCAGCACCCATGATACGCAAGACACCAGCGATACTGAGAAGATGACACAGCCTCTTCCCTAGGGGAAGCTAATTTGCTTTA
>NW_010536456.1:0-8742 GCF_000687285.1 Phaethon lepturus | reverse complement strand
AGGCACCGGTGGAGCCGGCTGGGTTTGAGCAGGCCTGGACTGAACCCGTCCGGGCAGGCAAGCCCTGCCCTCGGCAGCAGGCGGAAGGCGAGGCTGCAGCACGCCGCGCTGCTGCGCGCTCCGAGGGCTGCGAGTCGCAGCCTGCGTAACGCTGCTGCCGGTCCAGATCTGGGAGGGCTTCAGCAGCCAGCTCCAAATAGCTACCACGAACGGGTCACAGTTTGAAATTTTCAGATTAAAAAAAAAAAATTGAGTATTGAATTATTGAAGCTCTTCTGTACAGTGCTGTTAGAATATCAAGAATATTTTTACTCACTACCTGAACTGTTCTGTCTGTGTGCGAACACATAATAAATACATCACTACACTCTGTCACTTCATCCTACAATTTTTCCAGGTCCCTCTCATTAGTAAATGAACAAGATAAGATTGGATAAGATTGCTCATAGAGTAAGACAATTTATTTCCTATCCTTTTTATTGATGGCCTTGTCACTCATATTAGGTACTGCACGACATACAAAGCCTGCGCTGACAGCAGCCAAGCCTAGACACTCCATCCCCATTCCTACGGGTACTGCAAACTTCTCCCCGTTGCACCTTTGCCCATGGTCTGAAGGTAAGCCTGGTTCGCACCATCTGCCCCCCGCAGCAGACAGAACTCTTTGCCTCTTTCCATTCGCACCACCATAGATCACAGGCTCTGAGATCTCACTCTTCAGACTGATTTTCCACTTAATTTCTCATGTGCAGGTGCAAATGCAATATACAGGTGTAAAAAAAGTGTAAACTGTTTATTAAAAATAAACAGTTGTTATAATTTTTCCTCAGAAATTCTGCACATACACAGTATACACTTATTTAATTTCATCTTGCTTCTCCAAATCAGTCCAGTTTTCAATAAACTACTGAAACATGTGCCCATACTCAACAGCTACATCCCCACCACGCTTCAAGTTGCTAATACATACCTCTAGGTAGGTATTCATCTCATCAAAATGAACATATATATCTATTGGTATAAAAACCTTTTTTTTTTTCTTTTAATTCTTCAGGTGCTTCAAAATGGTAAAATCATTTTTGGTCAAAGCTTCAAGAAACTAAAAGGGCATTTCCAGAGATGAAGCATACCAAATATTTGTGTAAAATAAAGCTCTGATAAAAACAGTGTCCTGTTCCTCCCTTGTTTTCCTAAAGGAAAAATGCTTAGATCACTTTAGCTACAGGCACTGTATGCAATTTCTTTTTTTTTTTTTTAATCTGATGTCACCTTTTCAAGTATTGTTCTTTCCAAATACCACACTATCTTACTTTGAATTGCCATATTTCCTCGAAATACAGGACGTTCATTTTTATCTGTTACTTGGACAGTCAGTACGTTAAGGTCAGTTCTCCCAGTTGTATCTTCAACGAAAATCTGTAAATCAAAGCTCTTTGGCATAGTTTCATAATCTAGGACAGGGTTTCCAGTGGTAACAACCTGAAAAAAAAATTACTATTAGCACATGATGCAAGAGATGTAAGTTATAGTCTATACGAGTGAACACAAGTAATGGGACACTTTCCATCAGTAAGCAGTGAGTATTTTATAGCATCTTCTACTTGCTGGCACATTTCTTGTCAGCGGCAGAAATGTGAGAAAAACTGAGTGGAAAGTCTGATATGTTGTGGTTTCATGGAGCAACTCAAGGACCTCTTGTGCGAGGGACAGTTTGAGGAGGAGAAAGCCTGGAAGGAGCTGTCCTGCCTCACAGCCAATGCTTTGCCTTCAAGGCCAGGACTACGTCTTGCAGGTACTTGTCTTTGCCAAGTCCTCACCTTTCCACACTGAGCTCCAGGAGCAGTTGAGGTGTGATGAAACTGAAAACTGGAAAGAAGCCCTGCAGGACACAAGGGCAGCTTCACTATTTCTGTGAGTCAGGAGCACAAGGGGACGACCTTGTACTTGCAATAAGGAGTGTGGGGGCAGAAGACTGTATAGTCTAGCAGGTACCAGCCCATTCCTTGTATAAGCTGTATCTGGGAGAAGACTAGCAGGAAACCAAAGAAAGGGGGGAGCTGCACAAGCACACTGTATGAGAGAGGGACCACAACTGTTTGGTGAAAATGTTGAACTAATCAAAAAATAACATAGGCCTTAAGTTTTGTAAGATCGGTAATGTAAATGTTTGCTTTGGGGTTGGTTTTTTTTAAGACTTCCAGCTCTGCACATCATCTATAAACAAGAAGATGTACAAGCACAAAACTGACATTCCACAAAAAAACATTAAATACATTCCTTTTGGATTTAGGATGAGTCCAGAGCAACAGCAGGATGCTGAAAGTTGTATGCCATGATAGTGCTGAAGCTAACAAAGAAACAAGAACTTTCCTTTCTTGGACAAGAAAGGAAAAGGTGACTCATAAATTTGCTGTGTAGCTAAAACACTCTGAACCTTGAACACCAGTAGCTGTGGAACTCTGGGGGTGCTGTGGAACTGGAGAAGGAGAAGAACTGGGGGTCACAAGTGTGTGTGACAAGGAGCATGTTAGTGTACTCACACCACTGCAGAGTGGAGGAGCCTGGAGAGGACACAGAAGGAGAACACATCCTTGATTTTAGATGTGATGCCATGGCCAGAGGACAAATGCAAAAGTGATGTCAGCCAATTAGCAAAGACAGTTTGCCTCCTCACGTTGGAGGAAAGTGAAAAGAGGCACAAAGGTTTTATGACTTCTGGTATGTGAAAGAGCTGCTCTCTGGAACCCTGTAGATCATTTTGTTACAATACTGTGGGAGAAAAAAACTGTGACCCGGATGGTTTCCTCCTCTCCTATATTGTGCAAATAGATGTTTACCATAAAAGTGATGCTAACTCAGAAAAAAAATCCTACAAAAGCTTGTAACACCAATGGGAAGGTTGTTCTCCAAAACGAATGTTTGCTGGAGATCTAAATACAGTAAACATATGAAATTAATTCAGAATGAGAAACTGTCCAATTCTAAACTGAAATTATGTGCTCTGGGGATTACCCCTCCAGTTTACATCCAGATATTTTCATTGGTGTTGTAACTACAGGCAGGCTGTCTAAATACACATCTTCCACCCTCCTTTATAGAGACCTTGCAAGTGAAGATGTGAATGTAGATGGTCTATTTCTAGGTTGCTTTTGAGGACAGCTTGCCACTAGCGTAGGCTGTGAGCCACAGTTTGCCTCTCTGCCAGGCAGAAGCAATGCTTACTGATAAAGTAAGCACTTGCTGCACACACTTGAAGCAGCTGCAGACTTCATGAAAGGCGGTTTAAAGTCACCTTGTAACTGTCTACTCCTCATTCTACCCAAGAATCTCCCTGCTCCTGCTCCACCTTCACCCCCAGGATGCAGAGAGAGCATCGCTAACAGCATCAAGGCAGCTTTGGGCAGCAGTACGTTTTCGTGCATTCAGCACATCTTCTGCCCATGGGACTCTTCAAACAAGAGTAAAGTGAGGATGTATGGGCAGGGCTCAGATCTCAGCAACTGTGACTTTCTCAGAAATCCCCAAACATACCAAGCAATGTGATATTGCCTAGGCTTGCTGCAACAGGAGTAAATGTGCTTCAGAGAAGAGCCTGTGCTAACAGGTACTTAGCTAACCTGCAAACCCCATAATTCATACACGAAATACTGCCTTTTTCTATATCTTAGCAAAGATTTAATGGCAGTAAGTAGAGCTGAGGTATCTCATTTGGATCACATTACTTTTGTAAAATATTGTAGCAATCATCTGCTACAACATAGCATAAATAATTAAAAGTAGCAATGCTCATCAAATAAATGAACTAAGGATGGTCATGAGTATTTATTGTTGCCTTTTGAGTTACATATGTTCACTCAGCTGCTAGTTTCCAGACCTCATACGTAGCTTCCTTTATGTTTTTCTCATGACTGATTTGTTCTAGTCCCTTGAGTGAGTTAGGAAACGCTGGAAACAGTTGCAGTTCAAAGAAGACATACCAAGTCCTCACATACTGTTCTGGTAATGGGCCTGTGGTATGAAATGGATATAAACTGGCACTTTGGAACAAGCAGCCTCCAGCCTACATCTTTCTTGGCCATTCATTTTCATCCTCGTGTCACTCTCTGCACTATGCTAGAACAAAAATTTCTCCATGATCCCTGCCATGAAAAAAATCAAGGAAGATACTTTTTATCTATATGCAGGGTTATTTTTCCTCCAGATTAATTTCTCAGTCCCACTCAACAATCAGCAACATAAAATGCTTGTGCTGCACAGTATAGAGATGGCATGGGACAGGAACAAGCAGGTATAAAAGAGGGCTATGTTTTGCAGCAGAAGGGATAGCTTTAATTCAAAATGCCAAAATACAGCCTAGGAAGGGCGTCCCACGTTATGAATTCTCTGTCAGCAAAGCCAGCTTAAGGGACGTATCCATTTCCATCTGCCTGTTACATCCCCTCAGCTGAGCCAGTTCGTGCAGCCACATCCCATGGTTCGCAGGTGAAAGAGGGCTTTTTTGAGAATTTTTTTGACCATTTCACTGGTCCGGCTGGGAAGCAGCTAAAGAACCAGCCGGGCTGGCACAACTGAGACTTGTGCTCTGCCGGGAGGCAGGAGCATGGGAACAGCAGCAGCTCCCCCAGGCAGGTCGGATCAATGAGCCGCAACTGCCTGGGGTCACAGTCTTACTTCACCCAAATTTTTCCCAGAAACATCAGCAAAGAGAACAAGAAAGAGCCCTTGTATCAGTTCTGTGCAAACCTGAGCTTCCTTGCAAACACCCAGAAAAATTTATTCAGATTAACTTTTTAAGTCTCTACTCAGTGTCTATCCGTATCTTTTAAAGGCAATCTTCAGTGTCACTGTTCAGGCTCAGACACACAAGTGAGTTACAATGGGATGACAAGTTATCATGCGTCTGAACACTCATTGCTAGTGACGAATGTGAGCTAATACTTGCTAATTTATCCAGCAATGAAAATTAGCCTGAAGTAATAGAAACTGCTTTGCATTTGCCATAGGACAAGAGCACACAATAGACAGAAATAGATCACAGATGTGTGGAAGTGTGATAACTTCTTACCTCAAGATAACTTCCTTGTGTGTCTCAGCCTTCGTTCAGAATTACATGACTTTGATCTGATTCAGCTTACTTTATTTTGGAAGTGAGTCAAATCCATTTTAATTCTAGTGAGAGTGGCCAAACAGAAGCTGCGTGTGGTTTAACTACCACTTTAAATTCACAGTGACTTCATATGAATTACGTTGAGAAACTATGGGCATATCCTCAAAACAGAAGCAGGTCCTATATGTCCTTCTTCACCTTTTACTTTCAAAAATCATTTTTTTCCATCACAGAATAAATGGAATTGTTGTCATAGGTGGTTTTTGCCTAGATGCAATTAAAAATTATAACCACTATTGCTACTCATTTGTCGTATCTATTACAGCATGTCCGTATACTACCACAGTCTGCATTTGCAACTCTTTTCTCATTAAAAGATGAGTCACTGTGCACTGTCAGTGTTCAGTAATCCAGGAAACAGCCTACATGACTGAGCATTGCTCAAGCTAAACACAAAACTCACCCTGTATTGGAGATCTCCTTTCGATTCAATAGCAAAAGCCTCTGTAAGTGGATTTGAATTTACTATGGTAGGAAGTATTGCGACACCTTCAGAAGACAATGGAGAAACCGTTACATTAAAGGTGTAAACTGAAACACCGGCTGCTGCATTTTCTTCAACAGTGCTTGTTGCAGGTAAGCCCTTAAGCAAACGGGTCCGTCTTCCTGCAAGATGAAAATGAATGTAAAATTACTTCTGGGAATCTTAGGCTAACAGGAGCACACAGCCTGTGCCAAGAGCTGCCCTTAATGGGCACAAAATGGCATGATTCTCTTTTTGCTTATGAATGGTGGCATTACACGGTAGTAAATCCAGTGCTAATGGCAAAAGAATCAATCTTTTCTCTAATTCAATACTATACTGTTGTCGTCTAGAGTGGCTGATGTTAAAGCACTATTGTTACTGCATCATTTGCCTTCATATATGCCTTCATATAGAAGCAAAGAAACCGAACAATTTCTATTAATTCATTTCACCCCCTGTGCTAATTGCTGCCTCTGTGCACTAATCACATCAAAAAGCACCTTGAATCACACAGACCTGGATGTTAAAGATGCAATTTTTTTGTGAATTAGGCCGTCTGCAGCACCCATTTCCTCCATTTTCCCTCTTCTTTCTCTTTCTAGCATAGCTATGTGCATGCCTGGCTCGTCAGCAGCGTGAGTTAGCAACAACTTCGGGATGTTGTGCTGTTGTGTCTTCTGCTCTGAGCATGGAAGAGCAACCTCCATTCCCTGGAGGAGATGTGGGGCCCCCAAAAGCACCCTGCAGCAGCACAGTGTGGGATCTAATGGTCTCATGTGAGCTCTTTGCTACTGGGGCAGGCCTCTGGACTCCCCAGAACAAAATCTGTGCTTGCTCTGCTGTTTAGCTTGTAGTTTTTGTTATTGTGGTGCTTTATCTCATAAAAAGTGTCTAGAAAACATAATTCAGGACATTCCTAAACTGGCAATGTACCTCAAATGACATGAATGTTCCTTGGGAGGGCTTCATTGGCTTGTCCAAAACACTTGCCAAGAAAGCTGGCTGTGTTCAGTTAAACTTCCTACACACTGTGTGCCAAGACAGAGGCAGATACGGCTCACTCAAGGGCCTGGCCGGGCTGTTCATACACGAGCAATCACAGGAGCAAAATCTCCATGAAGACTTTCTTTTTGCTGGGCAGCTGCAAAGTAAAAACCTGCTACCGGAACTAGTCTGAGCCCATTAGGGCTGCAGCACGTTTCCGCTTGGATGCTCAGGCTCAGCCTGGAGCTTGGGAACGTAATGCCAAGGGGAAATCTGCTGCTTTGTAACACCCCTGCTGTATGGGACAGAACCACCTGCCCCCCTCTCATGTGGCTTGGAAAGGATGGGCCACATCAGCTACCAAAGAGCCACTCTAATTCCCTTCCTCCAACCGCACCAGGATCTTTAATCTGGAGGGGGAGGGTTCAGCTGCGATGCTTTCCACTGACATTAGAAGAAACCTTCGTGAATTTTGCCCAACTATCCAACATCTTGTTTCCCTGCACCCCTAGCAAAATTTTGGAACATTTTAGGGATAGACCACATATGGCCTTTGTGTGATAGACATTACTCCCATCACTGGCCTCTCAAGTAACCCTTCCTCGTAGGATCAGAGAAGACTTAGGATCCCAGTGGCTTTGCTACATGAGAAGGAAAACTAATAGCAGTAGATGAGTTCACAAGACCAAATCATGGTCCCTCTTCTTCCCGCATCCCACCCCAGGAGGCACTTGTCCTTGCAGGGTTTCCTGGAGTACCTCTTAGAGCAGCATGACTCCATCAGACACTTCCAGTTCTTCCTCTTGCAGCCTGCAAGACTCACTGCATTGTGGGGGGGAGAAGGAGGGAGACTGAGTTCAGCTGAGCCACTACTGATTTATGACAGTGGAAGCAGGACCCAGTGAAGGACTGAGTTTTTATCAATGTTCTTAAAGATTCTGGAAAACACCATCAACACAAATTGCCCATGCAAATGCGACTGAGCTAAGAGAGGCTTCCAGGGATACATTTCCATAAGTGGAGCTGAACTTTGAATATAATCTCCTGTGGACAGGACCTCATGAATCCAGTTCTCTCAGCAAGCCATAGTTCATTAATGGAAACCATTCCTAAATCAATGAAATAATTTATAACATTTAGAAATGCAGAAAGAAGAGAGTTGCTATTTTTATATTATCTCTAAATATTTCATTGGCTGTTTATTCAGGATTTGTCTTTCTAAATCATAATTTCTTACTTCTTGCTCTTTGTTTTTAACGGAAATTTTCAGTACTGTGTCTAAATGGTTTCTTCTTCCAATTGATTTTACAAAAGCCCTCCCTCCATATTTACAAGTCCTTGCTTACCTCCTTACTTGGGAGAACAAAACATGCCTGAAGCAATTTAATACATTATTTATCAGAACCAACCCCAAACATCGACAAATGCTGAGTCCAGGACAAAGAAATTATGAGACTGGCTTTGAGAAGTATATATACACTTATTTGTGTGTGATTTGTTAGTCTTTGCAGTGTGCTTGAATCATGCCTTCAAGCTTTCTCTCTCCATAACCACACAGGTTAAAAAAACACTATTCTTCAAGGAATATTGAGATTGACATGCAGTGTCCTGATCACAGTTTTGGGGACACCAAGGAAAACCACCAAATACTGACAGGTTCCTGAGGGCTGGCAGAACTCTTTCAGTTGCTTGAGAGCAAAGAGACCCTGCCTGAGCAGCTAGATTGCTACAAGCAAAAAGAAATGCTCCATGAGCCACACAGACTGCAGTTTGAAGATCTACTTTAAGTTGCTAATGTGCACATATTCTTCCACATTTTTACACTGGGCAAAGATACTGATATTACCCTACTAATAATCTCCGCAACTGTTTATCTGTTTGGTCCTGTTTGGTGACTTGTTTTATTTCAACAAACAGAAATGTTATCAACATTTGAAATGAATAGAATAGACTATTTCAGTTGGAAGGGACCTACAATGATCATCTAGTCCAACTGCCTGACCAATTTAGAGCTGACCAAAAGTTAAAGCATGTTATTAAGGGCATTGTCCAAATGCCTCTTAAACACTGATCGGCTTGGGACATCAACCACCCCTCTAGGAACGCTGTTCCAGTGTTTGACCAC